>NC_043961.1:57328771-57406271 GCF_902148855.1 Sphaeramia orbicularis
CAAGCCGGAGGTCCTAGTTGCAAAGTGGGGACAGTTCAAAGTACCCCGACCTCATTGCAAATTGCCGTATTTTCTGGACTATAAGCCGCTACGTTTTTCTCACGCTTTGAACCCTGTGGCTTATGCAACGATGCGGCTCAAGTATACATTTTAACGAGTTAACGGCCTCCAGGGGGAGCTCTAACAGGAAGCGGAAAAGCAAAACAGACAGGTGGAAGAGGTGATGAAGACGAGTGGGTGGGTGGTGGGTGTGGCTTATATTCAGGTCAAGGTTCTAATAGTTTTGGATTTTTCATTATATTTTAGTTTTAACTTTTTTTTTCTCTAATTCAGTTACTTTTAATTAGTTTTTAGAGCTTAGTTTGCTAGTTTTTATTAGTTTCTGTTATTTTCTAAATGCTTAGTTTTAGTTTAGTTTTAGCTTCTTTATATCTTTTCTCTTCTTCACCGTCAAATTCAAATAAATCCCAGACAGGACTCTGCTGCTTTCTCCCAACTTTAGTCTCCATGTTTCCAGGTAGAGTGGAGACGAAAAGACGACTCTAAACCACAAGTGACGAGAAGTGACAGACCGTTAAATATCATATGGTGCCAGCAGCTAAAATTGCTTGAGGGAAATAAATTGATTTTATATCAATCCGACACTGACCAAGAACGAACGAAAATGTTTTTACAATTCTAGTTTTCGTCATTTCGTTAGTTTTTGTTAACAATAATAATTTAATTCATGTGCGGCTTATATTCAGGTGCGCTCTATGGTCCAGAAAATATAGTACAATATGATGTCAACACAACAATGGTGGCGCACAGCGTGCAAGTTTGCAATGAAAAAAAACTTCACAATGTCTAAGCAGCTTATCCGTCATTTAGTTTCTTTCATCTCATTTGCATATATGAGAACACTAGACTGTCGACAGTTAAAATGCCTCTTTAGTTACAAAGCAAATAGGAGCTTAGATCTGTGACCTCCATGTTTGTTGTTTATGTTCAACACAGATCAGCTGGAATACTCTAAGGTGGGATATAGTTAACTCCAAGTGACATATATTCTACCTCCCAGGACTCTGGAATGCAGCATAATCTGATGCTAGGTCCCAGTTTGCTCTACCAGGAGACTCTTTATTTTCTCCTGTGGATCAGACTGTGTCAACCACTTGCACAGTTTGTTCCTCACTCAGTTCCGAGGTCAAATCTTCTCCTTGGCAAACAATAGGATTTGCACAATCACTAAAGTTATACTGAAGTACAAACTTCACCACTGAGTGATGTATAAGATTCTGAGAATAAAATGTAAAGGATGCAATGAAAAATGACATCCTTGAACATGAAAACTGAAGTGGCTGAACCTTGTGCAAAAGAATATTATTGTTTGATTGAGTTTATATAACCCTGTCCATTTAACTGTTACACCTGGAGAAAGATATCGGAGACAGAATCATGGGGTGCTCATAGGTTGTATGAAAGAAGTGGATGGACCCACTGTGAAAACCCCCCTGGTTTGTGGACCACCAGGGGTGTCAAAGACTCCCACCCCCTCCAACACACACTGACTGCACTAAGGAGCTCCATTAGTGCCAGGATGAGACACTCCAAGTATGTGAAGGACAGGAATCACAGGTATTTTCTTCATGCAGCGGTCAGGCTCCACAACAGAAACTACTCCAAATAACTCTGTGCATTAAACCGTATCCCTGTTCAACCTGAAGCATGAGCAACATATGCACAACTGGAAATCAGTGGCGATTTCTCACAGACTGCAAGGGAAGCTCAGTTTCCCCTAAAATTATGAAAATTAAATGGTCAAGTCTGTACAATTGTGTTCACATTTTATTGACTACAAATGTGTTAGAACACGTTCATCTCACAGACGAGTTCGTTCAGAATCAGCTTTATCACAAATCATCAGACTGGATGTTGTTCACTTCTCCTCCATTCCCGTGTCTCTGTTTTCTCATTCCATCTCTGCTCAGTGCATTTGTCCGTAGACGCTCAGTGTCCATGCACTTCAATGGGACTGAGTGGAACTGGTTTTTTCATTGCCTAAAAAATTGGACGCTAATTATTACCTCCACCAAGGAGGTTATGTTTTTGCCAGGGTTTGTTTGTTTGTTTGTCTGTTTGTTTGTTTGTCTGTCCGTTAGTGTGCAACATAACTCAAAAAGTTATGGACAGATTTTGATGAAATTTTCAGGGTTTGTTGGAAATGGGATAAGGAAGAAATGATTAAATTTTGGTGGTGATCGGGGGTCGGGGGGCCCATTTCCAACAAACCCTGAAAATTTCATCAAAATCTGTCCATAACTTTTTGAGTTATGTTGCACACTAACGGACAGACAGACAGACAGACAAACAAACCCTGGCAAAAACATAACCTCCTTGGCGTGGGGGGGCCCACGGGGGGGGGGGGGGGGGGGGGGGGGCACTGATCAGCCTTGGCGGAGGTCTGCGCTCTCCGAGTGCTTTTCTAGTTGGATAAATGCCACCATGTTGTCCCATCCCCAGATGCTCGGCGTCTCTGGGGGTGAATGGAGCTGTGGGCGGAGCTCGGCCGGGCTGGACACTGAGCTTCCACGTGACACAGTTCAGTTTAATACCATCGCACATTCTGCTGTGAAATGGAGAGAGAAACCACTACGAAATTACTTGTTCATTTCTTGCACTGTAAATAAAACACACTCATTGTACTTCCTTGTTTCAATTTAACATGATTTCAGCGTTTTCTTGTTTACTTGGTACAATAAGGTCACTGACCATTTTCTTAAAAAGGAACGGAGGGACGAATTTAAGTTTAAATAACTTGACTTTTTTTTTTTTTTTTTTATGTAAGCCAACAATGAGCTTCCCCTGTCTGAAAGACCAGCAGCTGCCACTGCTTTGGAGGTAGGAACAGAGCCGTGATAAAGGTGGACTCATGATAGTGAAATGCTTTGTAAAAGGAACACCTCTTGTTCCACAACCAATGTGTGATGTTTTGATGATGTATTACGTGTGTGACCCCCGTGCTAGGGGGATTTAAAAATGAGTGTGGGTCGTGTACAGTAAACAAACAAAAGATGTTGAACTGGATCATTTTCACTTGTTCCATCGGCAGATTTTTTTTGCTTAATTCATGCCAGGGAAAATGATCTTGGTAAGATTTCTTGAAATAAGATTTTCCAGATCTATTGTCTAAAAGTAAGTTCTCATATCTCACTGAAAAGTTACTCTTCAGGTGATTCTGTCTTATTTTAAGTGTGACGAGATATTTTGACTAGAAATGAGAAAAATACACTTGGTAAGATTTTCATTTTTTTCAGTGTAATATGCCATTAAAGTTTTTTTTTTTTTCTGTAAACAGCCCACAATTCACTTGAGGTCTTTGATGATACAAATATACTTCACTCGATTCCACAGAGCTGAATTGTTATCAAGTAATTCTAAAGACCATGGGATAAAGTTCTGTAACTACAGACACAAACACTTTGATTGACAGAGTTCTTTAAATTCTTCCATACAGTTGAATCAGAACACTGTGTTGTTCTAGGCCGCTCCAGAGTGACTCTTTCGATCCACATAATGTGTTCTGACAAACTTCAAGGCTGTTTTAGGTTATTCAGTCCGTTCAAAATATTTACACAGAAGCTAAACAGAAAAGGCAGCAATAAAGAATAAATTGTTTTGCCCGGGCCTTCACAGCTAATTCTAAATGGCAGCTGGATTCCATGACATAACAGAATGAATTTTGCATTTGCTCTGCTTTCCTGGATGTCGATCAATACTAATTTATTGTAGAACAAAATTCTGATTTCTAATCGGTACCTCTAAAGAGCATGACCACATGTGCCAATCACAGACATCTTATGAACTTGCAATAACCGATACTGGCATTTTTTCCTCTAAATTTCAACAAAATAATACTGACCTTGATTATTATTTATGTTTTATTGATTATGTTTTAATTTTAATTGTGTGTTTTTAACCTGTCTCTTTTCCATTTTTGTAAAGCACTGTGAATTGCCCTGTGTATGAATTGTGCTATACCACGGGTGTCAAACTCATTTTCTTCCAGCCCAATTTAATCTGAAGTGGGGCAGACCAGTAAAATAATAGCATGGCAACCGATGAATAATGACAACTCCAAATTGTTTTAGTGCAAAAAATAACATTCAATTATGCCAATATTTACATTTACAAACTATCCAAACAAAAAGGATGTGAATAACCCAAAAAAAAATGGAATTTGTTGAGAAAAGTAAGTACAGTTTTATCAATATTATGCCTCAACTTATTATTTTTACAGATCAGATCTACAAAGGCACAAAACATTTAGTAACAGGCAGAATATTGTTAAAATTCCACTTAATTTTCTTTAGACATTTAAGGTTGTTCATATTTGTTCAAGTTATTCACATTTTATTGTTAAAGGATAGTTTGATCATGTAAACATTTTCATAATTTAATGTTTTTTGCACTAAATCAAAGAAAAAATTGGTGTTGTCACTATTTATAGGTTATTATGATATTATTATGCAAGGTTATTATTGTTAAGGAAAACTAACGAAATGACGAAAACTAGAACTGTAAAAACATTTTCGTTATCTGAAATAAATAAAAACTAAAATTAAAAGAAAAAAAAAACGATAACTAACTGAAACTGTATTGTGTGCTTACAAAACTAACTAAAACTTATTAAAATTATGAATAAAATTCCCTTTGTTTTCGTCATTGTCGGATTGATATGAGATCGATTTATTTCCCTCAAGCAATTTTATCTGCTGGCACCATGTGATATTTAACGGTCCGTCACTTCTCGTCACTTGTGGTTTCCAGTCTCGTTCCCACTCTACCTGGAAACATGCAGACTAAAGTTGGGAGAAAGCAGCAGAGTCCTGTCTGGGATTTATGTGAATACGACAGTGAAGAAGATAAAAGATACGACAAAACTAAAATTCATACTAAAACTAAGCATTTAGGAAAAAATGAAAACTAATAAAAACTAGCAAACCTGCTCTAAAAACGAATTAAAACTAACTGAATTAGAGAGAAAAAAAAAAGTCAAAACTAAATAAAAATAAAATATAATGAAAAATCCAAAACTATTAGAACCTTGGTGCTCGGTAATTAGAATGTAAAGGATGTCAAAGAAAAGAAAACTGGACAGAAGACACTTCTATAGGAGTCAAACTGTAAGTTAGTTCAAGGGTCTAGAACTGTAGAGGCTCAACACAGACACTGAATAAAAGACACTATTTAATGCCCAAACAGAAACACGTTTTAAAAGTTACTTTACTTATTATTCTAATGCATTTCTATGGAAGAGTAACTGTTTAAAAAACACATAAAGACAATTTGTGGGGAAACTACAATAAAACCTCAGATTCTAAATGTGATTCTAGATGTGATTTTATCCATATTTTGGGGGAATAAATTACATGTAATAATTAAAAGTAAAAGCCTTTTTTGCTCAGGCAGTAACTGTACCATCAAACTGTATGATCATTGTGTCCCTAATCTGTTCATATGTCATGAATCAACATATTTTTCTCAGGTGACAAACAGTAGAGAGGAGGGAGGAGGAAGAGGAGGAGAAGAAGGAGGAGGAAGAGGAGGAGAAGCTGTAAATTCATTTCCCTAGTAATGACTACTTCCGGGTCAGACAACTTAACTATTTTGAAAATAGCTAAATCGGATGAAACGATCGTTATCTGTTTTTTTTCCATTTTTCATTTGAGCCCAAAATCTGGAAATGGAAAAACAAACCGTTTTCAGTTTTTCATTCCGGTTTTGAAAATGAAAACCAAAAAAACGAGTCATTTTTTTGTTTTTTGATTTTTGGTTTTAACCCTTTCATGCACAAATTATGAGAACCTTAATCAAATTTTTTTTCCTGAGTGTTTTTATTCCTCTTTAGGCATGAAAAAAACAATGTGATTGAAAATCTTCTTCTGAAAAATAAATTCAAAAAAAATAAAATAAAATAAAAATTTTAAAAAAATAAATAAAATAAATAATGAAAAAAAAATTCTTATGAACTTATTTTTCATGAAGTTGCAAAAATGTCCACTCAGCTGGACACCACACGTTTAATTTTTGATGCACGGAAACATGTATTTACTGATAAATTGTGTGAAAACTATGGGGAGGGCTTGTGATTCTGGGGGTTTATGCTCAAGACAGATCTACATAATGTTACCAATTCATGTCAGAAAAGATATGTAGTGTCTTAAAACTTTAACAAAGCTATGTTTAAAAAAACAACAACAACAACAACATGGAAAAGAACAACAAAATCCATGAATATACAAGAAAACAGCTGTAGAATAGCTGTCCACAGTAGCGACCAGTATACGTGAAAGGGTTAAATTGAAAAACGAATGAACGAATGATACATGGATTTTGGAGCATTTTTACGTCGTCACCAATGTCAGAATCAAACCTCCTCCCTTGGCCCTGTGTATGAATTGTGCGATACAAATAAATTTGCCTTTCCTCACCTTATCATGAAACACTTCTTCTTCTGTGCAGTCTTCTATAAAACTTCTCTCTCTTACATTCTTTCCAATGCGACACATTTAATTTGTATGTTGATTTTCAATGTTAACAAATACACATAGTCATTATTGTATTAACTAGAGCATAACAATTGACCTCTATGTGCTCCTTCACTCTTTGTCTTAGCTTTATAAGCCTTAACAACCAATAAATAAAGCACTACAAAGTCATAATAATAAATGCAGATTGAATATCATTGACTTTATCTCTTCAGATGGCTGGGTTGTGGCTTAACTATTAAACCACAAACAGGAGGAAGGAATGCCTCTGTGAGCCATGAGCTTGACAACAAGAATTTATTGAATGTTATAAAAAGCATCCTATTCTTTTTATTTTATTTACGCCCCCATGCTTTAAGATATAGTTTTGTTAGTTATTGAAATAAACCCTTGATGCGCATTTTGTGATTACCAGGAGCTGTCACCGAAGAAATAAATTATGCTTATGCCTCCTCTTCCATAACGTGAAGGGTATAGGATATGACTACGGAACGCAACTTTATTATACAAAACGCAGCCTAAAGTGCTTCACAGAGCAGGATTAGAACGACACAGGCAAGAAATAAACACGGTTTGTCCAGACTTAAAAATACAATAAGACAGTACAGTGTTAAAAAAGATAGTTGAATAAATAAATAAGAGTTAGTACCGATACCAG
This sequence comes from Sphaeramia orbicularis, assembly GCF_902148855.1. NCBI lineage: Eukaryota > Metazoa > Chordata > Actinopteri > Kurtiformes > Apogonidae > Sphaeramia > Sphaeramia orbicularis. The sequence goes on from NC_043961.1 coordinate 57,335,960, forward strand.
AGGCGTTGGAAGTTAAATACATGTTTTGAAGGCTTCATAAAAGTGCAAGAAATATAAAGAGGCCCAAGTATTTAGAATAAGGCTGATGTACAGGGTGGGGAAGCAAAATTTACAAGGAACATTTAGTTGTTTTTTCTCAGCAGGCACTACGTCAATTGTTTTGAAACCAAACATATACAGGGTGGGGTAGCAAAATTTACAATATTTTAGGCAGGGATTGAAAGACAGTGTATGACCAATTATTTTATTGAAAGTCATGAGAATTTATTTGCCACAAGAAAATGTCCATCATAGAAAATGTTTTTATTCTATGTGTCCTCCTTCTTTCTCAATAACTGCCTTCACACGCTTCCTGAAACTTGTGAAAGTGTTCCTCAAATATTGGGGTGACAGCTTCTCCCATTCTTCTTTAATAGTATCTTCCAGACTTTCTGGTAATAGTTTTGCTCATAGTCATTCTCTTCTTTCCATTATAAACAGTCTTTATGGACACTCCAACTATTTTTGAAATCTCCTTTGGTGTGACGAGTGCATTCAGCAAATCACACACTCTTTGACGTTCGCTTTCCTGATTACTCATATGGGCAAAAGTTTCTGAAAAGGTATGGATAATAGTGTTAGGTATGATTATGACATCAATACAGGGTGGGGAAGCAAAATTTACAATGAACATTTAGTTGTTTTTTCTCAGCAGGCACTACGTCAATTGTTTTGAAACCAAACATATATTGATGTCATAATCATACCTAACACTATTATCCATACCTTTTCAGAAACTTTTGCCCATATGAGTAATCAGGAAAGCAAACGTCAAAGAGTGTGTGATTTGCTGAATGCACTCGTCACACCAAAGAAGATTTCAAAAATAGTTGGAGTGTCCATAAAGACTGTTTAGAATGGAAAGAAGAGAATGACTATGAGCAAAACTATTAGGAGAAAGTCTGGAAGTGGAGGAAGCAACAAAAAAACGTACCAAAGCTTTTATTAAAGCTCTCAAATCCAAAATCCTAAAGGATCCAATGAAATCCATGAGAAAAAAGGCAATTGAACTTGAGGTAGACAACAAGACCGTTAGAAATGCAGTAAAATATGATTTGAAGTTAAAATCTTACACAAGAACACCAAAACACTTGTTGACAACAGCAACAAATCCAACTTTAGCAATTTTTGGGAATCATGTTTATGGCCGCCTTCTAGTCCAGATCTAAACCCTCTGGATTCTGCTATTTGGGGCGTTTTAGAACATGCTACCAATAGAACATCACACAGCAATGTCGACTTTCTTAAAGATAATATTAAAGAAGAATGGGAGAAGTTGTCACCCGAATATTTGAGGAACACCTGCGCAAGTTTCAGGAAGCGTGTGAAGGCAGTTATTGAGAAAGAAGGAGGACACATAGAATAAAAACATTTTCCATTATATCAATTTTCTTGTGGCAAATAAATTGACTTTCATGACTTTCAATAAACTAATTGGTCATACACTGTCTTTCAATCCCTGCCTCAAAATATTGTAAATTTTGCTTCCCCACCCTGTATGTTGTCTGTGCATTAAAATACATGAGTGTGTGGAGATAATGGCAAAGGCAGTTCACAGAAAAGTTTATGCATTACTGCTGCTCTGACTAGATAGATAGATAGATAGATAGATAGATAGATAGATAGATAGATAGATAGATAGATAGATAGATAGATAGATAGATAGATAGATAGATAGATAGATAGATAGATAGATAGATAGATGGATGGATGGATGGATGGATGGATGGATGGATGGATGGATGGATGGACGGACAGAGATGTATGTCCAGCAGTTCCACAGTGTCTGTGTGCACGTGCATTAGTGTGAGGTGCGTCAGTCTTTTCTGGGTCCTGCTGCTCCTCAAACAGGTTTTAAAGCAGGGGTCTCAAACTCATTTTCCCTCAGGTTTCACATTCAGCCCGATTTGATCTGCAGTGGGCCGGACCAGGAAAATAATAACAGAATAACCTATGAATAATGACAACTGCAAATTTTTGTCTCTGTTTTAGTGTAAAGAAAGAAAAACATTACATTATGAAAATACTTACTTTGATAAACTATCCCAAGAAAAAAGATGTGAATAACCTGAAAAACACGGAAATTTCTTTAGAAAAATGAGTGCAAATTTAACAATATTCTGCCTCGACTTATCATTTCTACATGTGCATTATGGATCAGATCTACAAAGACACTAAACACTGAGGAACAGGAAGAAAATAGTTCAAATTGTGCTTAATTTTCTTTAGACATTTCAGGTTGTTCATATTTGTTCAGGTTATTCACATTTTATTGTTACAGGATCGTTTGTAAATGTACATTTTTATAATTTAATGTTATTTTTTTGCACTAAAACAAAGAAAAAAAAATTGAAGTTGTTAATTCCAGATTTTTTGCTTAATTCAAGATTTTTTGCTAAATTTAAGATTTTTTTTGTTTTGCTTAATTCAAGATTTCTTTTTTTTTTTTTTGCTTAATTCAAGATTTGTTTTATTTAATTGAAGATTTTTTTTGCTTAATTCAATATTTTTTCCTTAATTCAAGCAAATTTTTTTTTTTTTTTGCTTAATTCAATTCAAGACTGTGGAATTTTTGACTTTGTAAATTCATCCCAGGGGCCGGATTGGAACCTTTGGCGGGCCGCATTTGGCCCCCGGGCCGCATGTTTGAGACCCCTGTTTTAAAGCGTCTAAGTCATGCAAATGTAAACTAGGAAATCTGAAAACTACAATGAAAAATGTCAGCCTAAATGAAATTGACATTAGAATATTAACTGACAAGCAATCATTAAATCATAGCTCTTTGTTGATTTACTTTATTTAATTAGTGAATATAAATTTGGAATGTTTTGTCTGGCAGCACATTAACCCATAAAGACCCAGTGCTAGTTTTCTTGCAGTCCCCAAATGAATTTGTCCCTATATTTAACCTTTTAAAAGTGATTTATCACCATTTATTGGTATATTACACTGGGTTACAAAAAAATGTTTTTTGCAAGTTGTCTAGGTTTTTTCAACTGAATTAGAACATTTTGCACCGCTAAATCCAAAAATGACATCTGTTTTCTCAATCAGGTCAGGTTTTTTTTGCTAATTTGATTTTGAAAAATTTGATCTTCTCACAAAATAGAATAATTAACCCTTTCATGTATACTGGTCACTACAGTGGACAGCTATTCTACAGCTGTTCTCTTGTATACTCATGGATTTTTTTTTTTTTTACGCATATCTTTATTACAATTTTAAGACGCTACATATCTTTTCTGACATGAATTGGTAATATTATGTAGATCTCTCCAGAGCATAAACCCCCAGAATCACAAGCCCTCCCCACAGTTTTCACACAATTTATCAGTAAATACATGTTTCTGTGCATCATAAATTAAATGTGTGGTGTCCAGCTGAGTGGACGTTTTTGCAACTTCATGAAAAATAGGTTCATAAGAATTTTTTTTTGTTCATTATTATTATTATTATTATTATTATTATTATTATTATTTATTTATTCATTTATTTTTTAAATTTATTTTTCAGAAGAAAATTTTCAATCGCATTGTTTTTTTCATGCCTAAAGAGGAATAAAAACACTCAGGAAAAAAAGTTGATTAAGGTTCTCATAATTCGTGCATGAAAGGGTTAATACCAAAATAAGATTGGTAAGCACACTTTATGAAACTTGTGACTTGATTCCTGTTAGGTACAATGGTGTATTCACCGCAGATGTAGCAGAATACGTCAGGCTTATTTTTGCAAGATCTTCTAGTCGAAGCCATTTCATTCACCTGTAATATTAAAAAAAAACATTAATCATAAATTGGCAAAAGTAAAATCTTCAGAACTCATTTATTGCAAGAAATATGAAAGAATTTTGTATCATATGATGTGAAAATGCCCATAAATGTAAGCAAAAATGTTAAAAAGCCAATATGTAGCATAGTTCAGAAAGTTGACCTGATTGAGCAAAATTAATGTGATTTTTGGATTCAGCACACCAAAATGATCCTAAATCAGCTCAAAAAACTTCAACAATAAATTTGTTGTTGACCAGTGTAATAACCAAAATCACTTCAGTTCTTACATCAATATCTTTGGCATAGGTGTTAAACATGCGGCCCGGGGGCCAAATCTGGCCTGCCTAAGGGTTCAATCCGGCTCCTGGGGTGAATTTGTGAAATGCAAAAATTACACTGAAGATATCAACAGTCAAGGATGTTAAAATAATTTTAGGTCAATTCAATCTAAAGTGGATCAGACCAGTAAAATACGATCATAATTACCTATAAATTATGAAAACTGCAATTTTTTTTCTTTGTTTTAGTGAAAAAAAAAGGTTACATTTACAATTACAGACTAGCCTTTTACTAAAAATGTGAATATCTGAAAAGTCTGAAGAGAAGTATGTGAAATTTTAATAAAATTCTCCCTGTTATTTAATGTTTTGTGTATTTGTAGATGCCTAACTTGTGATTCATGTAGCTTAGTTCAGAAAGTTGACCTGATTGAGCAAAATGAATGTGATTTTTGGATTCAGCACACCAAAATTATCCTAAATCAACTCAAAAAACTTAAACAATAAATTTGTTGTTGACCAGTGTTATTATATAAAGTGTAACAGTGTCATAAATGCCTGTAAATAATGCCTTTGTATATCTATATATAGTGTGTGCTTCTGTTGATTTATGTCTGCAGTCTACTCAAATCATTACTACTGGTGCAGACATCTTGTAATGTCTCTGCATCCCATGGTAGATATAGCATTATCGTCAATTACATGCTAATCGCAAATGGGAATGCATTATCTCTGGGTGATTTGTGTTAGTAATTAGATGCCAGGAGGCAGGATGGTTCTGGATGTTTGATATGGCACATCCACATGCACATCGTCAGCCATTGTCTAGCAGGTAAACTGGGATATGCTTGTAATGGCTTGGCAGACCAGAATAGTGCCAGGGCTTCATACACTAACTGTGGCTACCTGTGTGTAATGCGCTTTCCTGTAATGTCCATAACTTCACACTGACGTAAATAAAGGAGCACTAATGCAGTTTCAAAATAGGAGTTGGTATTTTAGTGTACGCAGGTGGAGTAACACAACACACGCTGTTCTGAATCGCAAGTGCAGGATGTTTTAGTGTAGAACAAAGCACCCAGCAAACCAATCTGTGTTGACTTAACATTTGTAAAAGCAAAGTAATGTGTATGCCACTAATGGATGTGTCCATGAGGGCATCAGGGGTAGATGGCAAGTGCCTCTTGTGCTCTCAGCATGGGTGTTCGACACAGACAACAAGCTCTGCACATCAGCATCTTACTTCCTTTAGATGCTGTAGGAAGCAGCGTTAAAAAAATAATAATAATTCATTAAAATACACTGGAAAAAATTTAATCTTACCAAGTCTATTTTTGTCATTTCTAGTCTAAATATCTCATCAGACTTAAAATAAGACATAATCACCTAAAGAGGAACTTTTCAGTGAGATATAAGAACTGATTTTTAGACAACAGATCTGGAAAATCTGATATCAGGAAATCTTACCAAGATCATTTTCACTTGCATGAATTAAGCAAAAAAAAAAAAAAAAAACTTGAATTAAGGCAAAAATCTTGAATTAAGCAAAAATAAATAAATAAATAAATAAAGCACTTTGAATTGTCCTGTGCATGAAATGCGCTGTACAAATAAAATTGCCTTGCCTTGACAACAGATCATGAAAATCTTATTTCAAGAAATCTTACCAAGATCATTTTCACTTGTTCCATTGGCAGATTTTTTTGTTTAATTCAAGATTTTTTTTTGTTTTGTTCTGTTGTTTTTTGTTTTTTGTTTTTTTTGCTTAATTCAGATTTTTTTTTTTTTTTTTTTGCTTATTCCAAGTTTTTTTTTTGTTTGTTTAATTCAAGATTTTTTTGTTGCTTAATTTAAGCTTTTTTGTTGTTGTTGCTTAATTCAAGGTTTTATTTTTCTTAATTCAAGTTTTGTTTTTTTTTTATTTTTTTGCTTAATTCAAGATTTTTTTTTTTCCTTAATTCAAGATTTTTTTTTTCCTTAATCCAAGATTTTTCTTGCTTAATTCAAGGTTTTGCTTTTTTTTTTTTTTTGCTTAATTGAGATTTTTTTTTTTGCTTATTTCAAGGTTTTTTTGGGGGGGGTTGCTTAATTCAAGATTTTTTTTTTTTTTTTTTTTTTGCTTCTTTTTGCTTAGTTCAAGATTTGTTTTTTGCTTAATTCAGTTTTGTTTGTTTTTTTTGTTGTTGTTGTTTTTTTTTTTTTTGCTTAATTCAAGATTTTTTTTTTGCTTAATTCAAGGTTATTGTTTTTTGGGTTTTTTTTTTTGCTTAATTCAAGGAAAAAAATCTGCCAATGGAACAAGTGAAAATGATTTTGGTTTTCAGTTTCAGTTTTCAAATATTTGCTCAGTGTGTTCCAGGTCACAGTTCATGCTAAACATCCTAAATCTCTTATTGATGTAGATTCTGAGTTCCTCATTTTGTAAAATTCTGTCAAACTTCAATTCTTCTCTCTTTCTTTTCCTGTTATTCCACCTGTTTTGACCCTGAAACCCACAGTAAAATAAAACCACTGAAGAAAAGGAACACAAGCACATACTCATAACAGCTTTTATGACACTGAAAAGGAAGCAATTCACAGCAGCATGTTTACCTGGAATAATGTCTCAGGGGTTAAACAGTAAAGAGATGAATGTAACTTACAATAGATCTTGAAAATCTTATTTCAAGAAGCCTTCCATTCCATTGGGAGATTTTATTTTTACTTAATTCAAGATTTTTTTTTTTTTTTTTTTTTTGCTTAATTCAAGTGAGTGAAAATGATCTTGGTAAGATTTTTTTTTTTTTTAATAAAATTTTCCAGATCTATTTCTAAAAATCAGTTCTCACATCTCACTGCAAAGTTCCTCTTTAGGTGATTATGTCTTATTTTAAGTGTGATGAGATATTTGACTAGAACTGAGAAAAATACACTTGGTAAGATTTTGATTTTTTTCCTTTTTTTCTCTTAAACAGTTCTGACATTATTCTAAACAGTGGTCCAAAGAATATCACGAACCTGCAACAGCAATAACCGTAATTAACTGATGTGTTTATTAAATGTTTATTAAATTATGAAAAGTGATTTATATAAGATAAAACACAAATAGTCAAAATGATTTCTTTTATCTCATCGGTCTTTCTTCTATCATGAAATGGAGATGCGTCTATTAAAATCAAACAATAAAAAAGACAATTAAAACATATAAAACATCCTTTTGGCTGGAAGCTCAGTGGCCATAAATGCACTAATGGTATGGCCTACTTAAACAGATTAAATCTCTCTCTTTTTTTTTTTTATTCCTTGTCACAATTTACCAAAGAGCACCACTGCATAGGCCAACCTGTGAATTATCTGTACAGCATACATGTAATGAACGTGAATGATGAATGTTAAAAGGTCGAAACAAAATCATCCAAATAATTAGTTTGAACAGTTTTCCATCACTTTAGAGCACTTGTATGTTTGGAAGATTGAAACTTCTAAATCCGGGGTGTCAAACTCATTTTAGTTCAGGGGTCACATTCAGCCCAATTTGATCTCCAGTGGGCCGGACCAGTAAAATAATAACAGAATAACCTATAAATAATGACAGCTGCAAAAAATAACATGAAACGATGAAACTATTTTTATTTTACACACTATCCAAAACAAAAAAGATGTGAATAACCTGACAAAAAAAAGAAATTTCTGAAGAAAAACAAGTACAATTTGATCAATACTATGCCTCAACTTATGATTTATACATGTGTATTACAGATCAGATCTACCAAGGCACAAACAGGCAGAATAATGTTAAAATTGCACTTATTTTTCTTTAGACATTTCAGGTTGTTCATATTTGTTCAGGTTATTGACATTTTCTTGTTAAAGGATATCAGAATTTAATGTTCTTTGCAGTAAATTGGTGTTGCCATTATTTAAAGCGGCTAAAATTTCCTTAGGGGCTGAAATGAGAGGCCATTTTTGTCCAAAAAAAAAAAAAAAAGTTGTAAGAAATGCATAGAACTGTGTTGAAATAATGCTAATCCATTTGTGCACAGACTACTGATATTATTTGACAGTGGAAGCTCTATTTTCAGAAATAGTGGATTTGGAATAGCACATGTATGTGAAAACTTTTGCTGGTGGACGGACGTGACATTACCCATGATGCTCTGGTCAGTACCAGTACTTTATTAGGAATAAACTTATAGACTTACTATTGCTAATTCTCCTCTTCTTCATAAATGTTAGTATTGTGGATCTAAAACAATAACAGCTGACACAAAAACACTAAATGTGTCAGTGGACGGATGTGACATGGTTGTTGTGGATCCCATCATACTGATGCTCTGCAGCCATGTCACCGTTTACACTAATGATCCCTGTGCAAAAACTAGGATCACAATTATTTATTGTATAGTTTATCATCAGACTAAAGAGGAAATAACAATATAGAATTGTTATTTCTTTATAAAAATGCTTATTATTAGAAAACTGTTGATTTAAAAAGTGACGTGTGACATTCTTCATGTATGTATTGGTGTAACATAAGCAGGATGGATCAGCACCATACTCCAGATTGAACCTGTAAAAATAAAACATATGATATGTAGGAGAGAGTCTTGTACAAAAATAAAAAATAAAAAAAAAATAACTGGGGAATCTTAAAGAATAGAATATTTGTTTTTCAGGTAAATTCAGTTCAAATATAACTTGGCCATTTGTGACCTGAAAATATAGCATTAATTGTGATGAAATTGGACATTTTTGAGCTGAAAACATAGTTCATATGAGCATCAACATGTTGAACAGAACTGAAATCCTGTCAATTTGTATAACTTGCATTTACCAACACAAAGTTCCTTTGGGGATTCACTTATATTGATTTCTTATGCACAAAGACAGAAATAAGACCTCTAAGCAAATTTTAGCCACTATAAATAATGACAACTGCAAAAAAATAACATTAAATGATGAAACTATTTTCATTTTACACACTATCCGAAACAAAAAAGATGTGAATAACCTGAAAAAAAACTGAACTTTCTGAAGAAAAACAGGTTCAATTTGATCAATATTCTGCCTCAACTTATGATTAATACATGTGCATTACAGATCAGATCTACCAAGACACAAACAGGCAGAATAATGTTAAAATTACACTTATTTTTCTTTAGATATTTCAGGTTGTTCATATTTGTTCAGGTTATTGACAATTTATTGTGAAAGGATATCAGAATTTAATGTTCTCTGCAATAAATTGGTGTTGCCGTTATTTATAAGCATAATGTCATATTATTTTTCTCACATTAAACCAAGAGAAAAATTTGGAGTCATTATTTCTAGGTTATTATGCTATTATTTTTGAGTTTGATGCCCTTGACCAGGGGTCTCAAACATGTAGCCCGGGAGCCAAATGCGGCCCGCCAAAGGTTCCATTCCGGCCCCTGGGATGAATTTACAAAGTCAAAAATTCCACAGTCTTGAATTGAATGAAGCAAAAAAAAAAAAAAATTTGCTTGAATTAAGGAAAAAATATTGAATTAAGCAAAAAAATCTTCAATTAAATAAAACAAATCTTGAATTAAGCAAAAAAATAAATCTTGAATTAAGCAAAACAAAAAAATCTTAAATTTAGCAAAAAATCTTGAATTAAGCAAAAAATCTTGAATTAACAACTTCAAAATTTTTTTCTTTGTTTTAGTGCAAAAAAAACATTAAATTATAAAAAATATTTACATTTACAAACTATCCTGTCACAATAAAATGTGAATAACCTGAACAAATATGAACAACCTGAAATGTCCAAAGCAAAATAAGCTCAATTTTACCAGTTTTCCCTTCTGTGTTTAGTGTCTTTGTAGATCTGATCCAGAATGCACATGTAGAAATGATAAGTTGAGGCAGAATATTGTTAAAACTGCACTTATTTTTCTAAAGAAATTTCCGTTTTTTCAGGTTATTCACAACTTTTTTGTTTGGATAGTTTATAAAAGTAAGTATTTTCATAATGTAATGTTTTTTTTCTTTACACTAAAACAAAGACAAAAATTTGCAGTTGTCATTATTTATATGTTATTATGTTATTATTTTACTGGTCCGGCCCACTGGAGATCAAATCGGGCTGAATGTGGCCCCTGAGGGAAAATGAGTTTGAGACCCCTGCCCTGGACTGTTAATATGTTCAGGGTAATTTTTTGCATTTTGCACTTTGTAAATTCATCTCACAGGCCCGATTGGAACCTTTGGTGAGCTGGTTTTGGCCCCCGGGCCGCATGTTTGACACCTGTGTTCTAAATAAAAGCGTTGCACTGAGGGTATTAATGCTGCTGAAATAAGTTTTCTGTTTTGTCTTCAGGGTTATGTAAAAGATATTGGTCCTGTCATATCTGCTGCCAGACGCTAGTCTGGTTTTGTCTGTCTTTTATGTTTTGTTTGTCACTTCCTGTTTTATTTTGTTAAGTTTTCCCTCATGTGTCTTGTCTGTCGTCTTTACTTCCTGTTCCCTGATCATCCTCACCTCTGACCTGATTACCTGTCTCCGCCCTGATTTGCTCCACCTGTGTCTAGTTGTCTTCCCTCCCTTTTGTGTATTTAAACCCTGTCTCTTCCCTATGTCAGTCGCCAGTTTGTAACTCTAGCAGTTCAGACCAGCGTTCTTGACCTCGTTTGTTCGTTTTCCTGCCTGTTTTTTGACCTGTTTTTGGATCCCTCGGTTTTTCGTCTTCTGCCTGCTCCCTGTCTGGTTTTGTCTGCCTCTCCTGATTCCTGGTTTTGACCTTCTCGCCCTGACTACCGGTACGTGAGTTTTGTCTTGTCCTTATGTCCTGTCGCCCGAGAATTTGCCTACCTGTGTATGACCTGTTTCCGTCCCTGACCTCCCTTTGCTTCTCCCTAGTCGGGAGAAAAACCCCAAACACCGTATGGGGAGACGGGCTGTCGCCCCCGATCCAGAGAACGAATCAGAGAAGGATATCACCGACCATTATCCTCAAGATTCTGTCACTGTTCATTATTTTTCACCTGTGTGTGATAAATAAACCTTTTGAACTATATTTTTGGCGTTTGAGTTCTGCATTTGGATTCTGTGTTTGTACTAGCACCATTACAGGTCCGCTGACTGTTATAAGAATAAAACATCACAGGAAGTAAAAGATTAAAAATACAATTTAAAAACAACTGTCAGACAAAATAACAGCTGCAAAATTGAATTTCTACCTAGAATAATAAGCAGATGATGAGCTTCTGTCTCCTGTTTCCCCACTATTGAAAAGTAAAACAGTAATGATATCCTTCGACTAAAATTTGCTTAGAGGTCTTATTTCTGTCTTTGTGCATAAGAAATCAATATAAGTGAATCCCCAAAGGAACTTTGTGTTGGTAAATGCAAGTTATGCAAATTTACAGGATTTCAGTTCTGTTCAACATGTTGATGCTCATATGAACTATGTTTTCAGCTCAAAAATGTCCAATTTCATCACAATTAATGCTATATTTTCATGTCACAAATGGCCAAGTTATATTTGAACTGAATTTACCTGAAAAACAAATATTCTTTTAGATTCCCCAATTTTTCTTACAAGATTCTATCCTACATATCACATGTTTTATTTTTACAGGTTCAGTCTGGAGTATGGTGCTGATCCATCCTGCTTATGTTACACCAACACATACATGAAGAATGTCACACGTCACTTTTTAAATCAACAGTTTTCTAATAATAAGCATTCTTATAAAGAAATAACAATTCCACATTGCTATTTCCTCTTTAGTCTGATGATAAACTATACAATAAATAATTGTGATCATAGTTTTTGCACAGGGATCATTAGTGTAAACGGTGACATGGCTGCAGCGCATCAGTATGATGGGATCCACAACAACCATGTCACATCCGTCCACTGACACATTTAGTGTTTTTGTGTCAGCTGTTATTGTTTTAGATCCACAATACTAACATTTATGAATAAGAGGAGAATTAGCTATAGTAAGTATATAAGTTTATTACTAATAAAGTACTGGTACTGACCAGAGCATCATGGGTAATGTCACGTCCGTCCACCAGCAAAAGTTTTCACATACACGTGCTATTCAAAATCCAATATTCCTGAAAATAGAGCTTCCGCTGTCAAATAATATCAGTAGTCTGTGCACAAATGGAGTAGCATTATTTCAACACAGTTTTATGCATTTCTTACAACTTTTTTTTTTTTTTTTCTGACAATAATGGCCACTCATTTGACCCCCTAAGTAAATTTTAGCCAAAATTCAACCCATGGGTCAGATTGGAACCTTTGGTTGGGCTGGTTTTGGCCCCCGGGCCACATGTTTGACACCTGTGTTCTAAATAAAAGCGTTGCATTGAGGGTATTAATGCTGCTGAAAATGAGTTTTCTGTTTTGTCTTCAGGGTTATGTAAAAGATATTGGTCCGCTGACTGTTATAAGAATAAAACATCACAGGAAGTAAAAGATTAAAAATACAATTTAAAAACAACTGTCAGACAAAATAACAGCTGGAAAACTCAATTTCTACCTAGAATAATAAGCAGATGATGAGCTTCTGTCTCTTGTTTCCCACTATTGAAAAGTAAAACAGTTACGATATCCTTGAATTTTTAAATTTTTTTAAAATTTTCTTTCTGTTGACCTTCTGGTATCACGTCCAGCAAGTGTGTGTTTGTCACACACTTGTGGAATAATGACCAAAAAAATGTTTCCTACAGTTTGTTTTTAATTCTTTTACACTTTTTTCTATTTCATCAACTTGAGCTGTAAATAAAAATACCAAATACTCAATAACTGTCACATTTTTTAAACCTTTAAATGCTGTGTTTGTAATGTAAACAAACCATTTTTTTGGATGCAAAAAACACAAAAAATGCATTTTTTTTCAATATACTACATAAAAAGTGGATCACATATTATTTGATTTTTTCATCCTGGCATATGTCAGTGATTAACTCCAACATTGGTTAATTTGAATTATTATTTTTGCCACTAGGTCAAATGTACAAAAATACTAGCATCTATCACCAAGTGTGCCAAAAAGGCACACCTATAAATCAAACTATTAAATATTATGTATTAATTTATTTTTCTGCTCTTATTGGATTTTATTTTTGTAAATCAAGGTCAGCCTTAATCATACATATTAAATAATCATTCATTTTAGATTTTTTTTTAACCCTTTAAACGATTTCTTTTCATCATGATGTTACTACATTTTTTGATACAAAAAACACAAAATATGATTTTTTTTTCAAAACACTACATAAAAATTGGATTACATATTATTTGATTTTTGCAGCCTGGCATATGTCACTGATTAACAGCAACATGAACAACGTTAATAAATTAATTTAGACCCTCACCTCTCAAATAAAGCCCAGATATCAGTAAAAGTATGATTTATGCCTTAATGCACAGGTGTCAAACATGCGGCCCGGGGGCCAAATCCGGCCCGCCAAAGGGTCCAGTCCGGCCCTTGGGATGAATTTGTGAAATGCAAAAATTCCACTAAAATATTGCCAATCATTTTAGTTCAGGTTCCACATTCAAACCAATTCAATCTCAAATGGGTTAGATCAGTAAAATCCTACCCAATAACCTATAAATACTCATAACTCCAAATTTTTCTCTTTGTAAATGTAAATATTTTCATGTATTTACACTAAAACAAAATATAATTTCACAAAAAATGTGAACAACCTGAAATGTTGTAAGAGAAGTAAGTGCAATTTTAACAATATTCCACCTGTTAATAAATGTTTTGTGTATTTGTAGACCTACTGTGATCTGTAAGTTATATATAATGTACATGTGTAAATGATAAACTGAAGCATAATATTGCTAAAATTACACTTATTTTTTCAGTTTGTTCATGTTATTCACAGTGTTTGAAAGAATAGTTTGCAAATATAAACATTTTCATAATGTAATTTTACTTTTTTCACTCTAAGACATAGAGAAAAGTTTGGAGTAGACATTATTTATAGGTTATTATGTTATTATTTTGCTGCTTCGGCCCACTTCAGATCAAAGTTAGCTGAATGTGGCCCCTGAACTAAAATGAGTTTGACACCCCTGCCTTAATGGCTTACGGATAAAAAACAGTGGTTATAATGGAAGAAATAGTGTGTTTTAGGCACACTTGGCAGACAGATGCTAGTCTTGTAATTTTCTTTTGTTACCTCCGCCAAGGAGGTTATGTTTTTGCCAGGGTTTGTTTGTCTGTCTGTTTGTCTGTCCGTTAGTGTGCAACATAACTCAAAAAGTTATGGACAGATTTTGAAGAAATTTTCAGGGTTTGTTGGAAATGGGATAAGGAAGAAATGATTCACTTTTGGGGGTGATCCGGAAGAAATCCTGGATTCTGGATCACTTTGAAATTTTTGTTAACATTGTGGTAAATGGGGCCAAAATTTTCGTTTCCCAATATCTCGCTTGATTATTGACCAAAACTCAGGAAATTTAACTCAGGAATTGACAATGGGGTCCTCTATCACATTTCGAAGGCTGATCCGGATCTGATCCAGAAGGCGGATTTTATCTCAATTTATATAAAAAATGGGGGTGCCCTTACTTTTTGGCCTACTGTGCCTTTAATTTGGATAAAAATTTCAGGAAATGTTGATACTGGCACAAGGAACAAATGATTACATTTTGGTGGTGATCGGGGGTGGGTGGGCCCACGGGGGGGCCCACTGATCAGCCTTGGCGGAGGTCTGCGCTCTCTGAGTGCTTCTAGTTTACAATGTGCACATTTTAGTTGGTGGCCAGAATTTTAAAGATCATGCAAAAATGAACAACTTTTGAATTCGAACCTTATTTAAATTGTGAAAAATAATATGAAGTTTTTTGACACGATGGGGCTAAAAGGCGCACCTGGATACTGGAGGGTTATCTAAGTCCCAGTGCGTCACATGCAGGTCTGTCCAGTCCTGGGTTCCATCCTACATTTAGTCCAGGTAGCTGCATTGTTTTGAATACATTAAACCTCTGCCCTCTAAAACGCTTATGTCCGGTTGAACTCTGTGCCTTTTAAAACAATTTCCGGACCGACCTTAAGGGCAAAAAGCACAATGTCAAGGTGTCTGCTAATGTCAGCAGCGAACAGGCCGGCGCGGCTCTGCTGCATTTGCCCAGAAATTCTCAATTTCCAGTCTAGCGTAGGGTTATTGGCATCTGCCCTTGTCGCTCATCTTCCACATGATGCACTGACTAATCTAGCATACCCTTCCCCTACCCGCAAATGTGTTTAGTGAAGGGCAGATAAGACCTGTCACATATGAAATCTATTTTTCTCCCCACCTCACCTTACTGGTAATGTCCTGACTGATATAATAGCCACAGCTGATGTCGAGACATGAATGGAAGGAGGAAGTTAATGGGACATTCCAATCTCATTGCATACCTTGAACTGACTGATTTAGTATTTGCGATGACAAGTCCAAGGTACATTTCCATTTTCTCACACACGGCTGATCAGATTTGCTCAATCTGACGTCAATTATTTAAATTTACCATTTAAATGTTTCCTGTTCTTGTACTTTTTCAGAAGAAATAATTATATTTGGTGTTATGTGGAGGAAATTTATGCTGTCAGGCAGTTATAGCTTAGCTTTGTCTGGAGATGGAACGGTATGAAAATTTCACATCACGGTTATTGGGACCAAAATTATCACCCTTATCATTATTATCGCTGTATTGTTGAAATTGTGCTCAAAATGTTCAAAAAGTACTTTTACACACACTGAAGTAATTTAACCTTAGTTTAACATTAGTGTGTTTTTGGTGTATTTGTGTGTGTTTTTAATGTATTTGTGTGTGTTAGTGTGAGTGTGTTTTTAGTGTATTTCTGTGTGTTTTTGGTGTACATCAGTGTGTTTTTAGTGTATTTGTGTGTGTTTTTAATGTATTTGTGTGTGTTTGATGTGTGTTTTTAGTGTATTTCTGTGTGTTTTTAGTGTACATTAGTGTGTTTTTGGTGTATTTGTGTGTGTTTGTGTGTGTTTTTGGTGTATTTGTGTGTGTTTTTAATGTATTTGTGTGTGTTTGTTTTTAGTGTATTTCTGTGTGTTTTTGGTGTACATCAGTGTGTTTTTAGTGTATTTGTGTGTGTTTGATGTGTGTTTTTAGTGTATTTCTGTGTGTTTTTAAGTGTACATTAGTGTGTTTTTGGTGTATTTGTGTGTGTTCATGTGTGTTTTTAATGTATTTGTGTGTGTTTGATGTATGTTTTTGGTGTATTTGTATGTGTTTTTGGTGTACATTAGTGTGTTTTTAGTGTATTTTTGTGTGTTTGTGTGTGTTTTTAATGCATTTGTGTGTGTTTTTGGTGTACATTAGTGTGTTTTTAGTGTATTTTTGTGTGTTTGTGTGTGTTTTTAATGCATTTGTGTGTGTTTGATGTATGTTTTTGGTGTATTTGTATGTGTTTTTGGTGTACATTAGTGTGTTTTTAGTGTATTTCTGTGTATTAATGTGTGGTTTTAATGTGTTTGATGTGTGTTTTTGGTGTATTTCTATGTGTTTTTAGTGTATTTCTGTGTGTTTTTAGTGTACGTTAGTGTGTTTTTAGTGTATTCATGTCTGTTTGTGTGTGTTTTTAATGTTTCCGTGTGTGTTTGTGCGTGTTTTTGGTGTACATTAGTGTGTTTTTAGTGTATTTGTGTGTGTTTGTGTGTTTTTTTAATGTTTGTGTATATTTGTGGTGTATTTCTGTGTGTTTTTGGTGTACATTAGTGTGTTTTTAGTGTATTCATGTCTGTTTGTGTGTGTTTTTAATGTATTTGTGTGTGTTTGTGCGTGTTTTTGGTGTACATTAGTGTGTTTTTGGTATATTTGTGTGATTTTGTATTTTGAAAAAAAAAAGCATCAACAAAAAAGAAAAAATAATTGGCACAATGTGCTTTCTCTTGGAAGAAACATTTAAATATTAACCCTTAGTGGTCTGAGCCTATTTTGTCCGTTTTTCAGTCCTTTTGATTTTGCCTTTATATACAATATAAACAAATGTTTACTAGACCCATGTTTGGTATCTGTTTTTTCAGCACAACTTCATCTGTCTCATCTGTCTTATTTTTTCACTTTAACCGACTAGATCAACATAAAATTATATAAAATCCGATTTGAAAAATGTATGTAATTTCTTGCATAAATAACACACAGATGCTTAACGAACCTTTTCAAAGACTTTAAAAGTGAATATTGGTTCCAAATATTAGGTATATAAAATTAAAATTGTAATAAACTAAAACTATACTCAAATATTTGACATAAAAGCAGTTCTTTACATAGGTGTTTTCTCCGGAAAAGTGCGGTAATCAAACATGGTTATCATGATAATTAGAATTTAAAAGGTAATACTAACCGTTGGCAAATTTACCGCAGTTTATCCTTGTACTGGTAATCATTACATCCCTAGTTTTTTTGTCTAATTGTTTTCCTCTTGACAGATACTGCTTGTAGAAATTTAAAACACCAAATATTTACCACGACAACCTCCCTTATGTTGTTTAACTTATGTCATCCATTTGACAGGTTTAATGCAAAAACACTGAAGTCACTATGTTTATGTCATAAACCTTTTCTAAATGTAAAACGGCATAAGTGTGTGTCACACAGTTATAAGTACAGTTAGAAAAGCACTCGGAGAGCGCACCCCCCCCCCCCCCCCCCCCCCCCCTTCTCATGTCATCTCGTGATAATAAATAAACTAATCATTGCATTTGTGATTTAATGGAAAAACCGACATTACGCACTTCTGTTTTTTTGAGATTTACTAAATATTATCCTCTTTATTTTGTGTTTTTTCAGTGTAAATCATGTTTTCCCCCTATATTTAATCATGTAGATTTTCATAAAACTTCAGAGTAAATGTAAAGGTTATTATTAAAACAGAGAAATTTGTACCTTTTCATTAAATCTCTCATTAACTGAACATAAACCCAGTGTTTCCATCCACTGTCATTGATCTAACTCCATGGGTTTTACTGGTGAATCAATGTTGTAGAAGATGACGGTGTTTCCATGGTAACTACGGAGCCTCTGAACATCCAAATGGGTCATATGTGATGACTATGAAAAGACGACAAACTGTATTTTACACCAATTATTTATATGTATTAATATAATTAATGGATCAACAGGTATTAAATATTTTAGATCAGTAGATGCTTTTGGCTCTTTGGGTCTTTATAGGTTAAAACTGACAAATATATATTTAAAAAAAATGCACATTTAAGGTAGAAACAGCTCAACACAACACTCCCTGTACGAAAATCTTCCCATCAATGATAGTGAACTGAAGAAAATTTTACCTTTTCATTAAATCTCTCATTAACTGAACATAAACCCAGTGTTTCCATCCACTGTCAGTGATCCAACTCCATGGGTTTTACTGGTGAATCAATGTTGTAGAAGATGACGGTGTTTCCACGGCAACTACAGAGCCTCTGAGCGTCCAAATGGGTCACTTACTTAGTACATTTTTAATAAATTTTGATCATTTTCATTGATTTTATAGATTATTTTTCTCTGTTTTTGTTCATTTTGGTATTTATTTTGTTTCTTTTTCTACACTTTGTCGCCTCTTTTATTGATTTTTCTTCTCTTCTGCGGCTTATTGTGTCCATGTAACGTATTATTTTGTTGCTGTATTATTCCGTTTTGTCCATTTTATTGATCACGTTGATTGTTTTGATCATTTTGTGTTTCCATCCACTGTCAGTGATCCAACTCCATGGGTTTTACTGGTGAATCAATGTTGTAGAAGATGACGGTGTTTCCACCGTAACTACAGAGCCTCTGGGCGTCCAAATGGGTCACTTACTTAGTACATTTTTAATAAATGTTGTTCATTTTCATTGATTTTATAGATTATTTTTCTTTGTTTTTGTTCATTTTGGTATTTATTTTGTTTATTTTTCTACACTTTGTTGCCTCTTTTATTGATTTTTCTTCCCTTCTGCGGTTTATTATGTCCATGTAACGTATTATTTTGTTGCTGTATTATTTTGTTTTGTCCATTTTATTGATCACGTTGATTGTTTTGATCATTTTGTGTTTCCATCCACTGTCAGTGATCCAACTCCATGGGTTTTACTGGTGAATCAATGTTGTAGAAGATGACAGTGTTTCCACGGTAACTACGGAACCTCTGAGCATCCAAATGGGTCACTTCTTAGTACATTTTTAATAAATTTTATTTGTTTTCATTAATTTTATATATTATTTTTCTTTGTTTTTGTAAATTTTGGTAGTGATTTTGTTTATTTTTCTACACTTTGTCGCCTATTTTATTGATTTTTCTTCCCTTTTGTGTCTTATTATGTCCATGTAACTTATTATTTTGTTGCTGTATTATTCCGTTTTGTCCATTTTATTGATCACGTTGATTGTTTTGAGAATTTTGTGTCTTCATCCACTGTCATTTATTAAACTCCACGGGTTTTACTGGTGAATCAATGTTGTAGAAGATGACGGTGTTTCTATGGTAACTATGGAGCCTCTGAACGTCCAAATGGGTCATATGTGATGACCATGAAAAGATGAATAACTGTATTTTACACCAATTATTTATATGTATTAATATAATTCATGGATCAACAGGTGTTAAATATTTTATTATATCTTTTGTTTTGGTTTTTTTTGGCTCTTTGGGTCTTTATGGGTTAAAACTGACAAATATATATATTTTTAAAAAAAAATGTACATTTAAAGTGGAAACAGCTCAACACAGCACACACAACACTCCCTGTATGAAAATCTTCCCATCAATGATAATGAAAGAGTAAAAAAAAAGAAAAAAATCACTATTTCCACCTCTAATCAGAAATGTCCACTTGTCCTTCAGTCTGATTCTTCCAAACCTCATAGTTTTTCATTGATTTTCCCATGAAAATTGAGTATGTATGAAGATTCACTCTATTCAGAACCACCGGACTCATAAAAGTACAATGATTTTACCTTGTTACCCTGCTCGTCGGAATGTGAAATAAAATATTTAAAAAAAAACACAGTGACAAAAGAACACAAGCTGTAGCACTGGTCCTTATGTTGGCAAACGCTGATAGGTTAAGGAGCACTTCAGGGCCTTAGTTTCCTTTGAGAGGACCGTATGACAACAAGTAAAAGTGCACGTAACACACATGTAAACAAATATTTAACCTCGAATTAACCCTTTCAGAGCCTCACATGGTTGTTTACAACTGCCTTCCTTGTTATGCGGATGCCCCTGAACTATATACACACACATTCCTGCCCTTTCAGATACTAAATACCTCATCCTCGTTCCAGTTCAGTGCCTATTTTCAAAAAGACTTTAAAATAAAATAACTGCCCATATACCAGTTTACAAGAAACAACATGCTAAATGTGTTTATCCTGCAGGCTGTGTGGATGTGGGTTTGTTTTATTATTACAAATAGTACACTCAACAAAAATATAAACGCACCACTTTTGTTTTTGCTCCCATTTTTCATGAGCTGAACTCAAAGATCTAAAACTTTTTCTGTGTACACACAAGGTTTATTTCTCTCAAATATTGTTCACAAATCTGTCTAAATTTGTGTTAGTGAACACTTCTTCTTTGCTGAGATAATCCATCCACCTCACAGGTGTGGCAGATCAAGATGCTGATTAGACAGCAGGATTTTTGCACAGGTGTGCCTTAGGCTGGCCACGATAAAAGGCCACTCCAAAATGCGCAGTTTTATCACACAGCACAATACCACAGATGTCACAAGTTTTGAGGGAATATGCAATTGGCATGCTGACTTCAGGAATCTCCACCAGAGCTTTTGCCTGTGAATTGAATGTTCATTTCTCTACCATAAGCCATCTCCAAAGCTGTTTCAGAGAATTCATGAAGAAGACTGTGCGAGGAAAATGGTGGTCACACCAAATACTGACTGGTTTTCTGACCCCCCTGGACCACCCAATACAGTAAAAGTGCACATTTTAGAGTGGCCTTTTATTGTGGCCAGCCTAAGTCACACCTGTGCAATAATCCTGCTGTCTAATCAGCATCTTGATCTGGCACACCTGTGAGGTGGATGGATTATCTCAGCAAAGGACAAAGGAGAAGTGCTCACTAACACAGATTTAGACAAATTTATGAACAATATTTGAGAGAAATAGGCCTTTTGTGTACATAGAAAAAGTTTTAGATCTTTGAGTTCAGCTCATGAAAAATGGGAGCAAAAACAAAAGTGGTGCGTTTATATTTTTGTTGAGTGTATTTGTCTATAAAATAATAGATCCAAACCAGGATATTCTAGCTATTTAAGTTTAATCCAGAGATGCGTTAGTTGTTCTCTTTCTTTTATTTTCCCTTAAATACTGCGGAGGTCACACAACACAGACACACAAACGAATTTCAAAGGCTTTGTTTGTGTTTTCATGAATATTAAATGATTCTGTGTTTCCATTTGCCCTTAATAACATTTAATATCAAATTTGTACCTTTATTTGCGCCAGTTTTTTCTTCTATATAAATGACTAAACAATACTCTCTCAGATCTCCATTGCTTAGAAAAAATAATTGTGTGTTCAGCTGTGTACACGTATATGCCAATAAGCCCTCAAGTCGACAAACAATGATTGCATTTCATAAAGCAGACTATATTTACCTCTGGGTCTGCCTCTAAATCTGCACCGTTAACCAGAATGTACCGACTACAGCAAGAAGGAAACCGAAAACATAAATCAGCATTTTATTTGTGGTATTTATTGGGTGGCTATGAATAAATGTTGCAAGAAAATACTTCCTCTGTTCTTTGACAGCTTTTCTCTCTTTGTGTCTCAGCTAACGAACAAACAACAAAGGATGCAACAAACAGTCTTACAGACAAACGTTTGGCACTATGATCAAACACATATCCAGCCATTCAAAGACTAATCACAGATAGACAAAGAGAAACCCAACCTGAAACAGACAGCATGACGGGAATGCATTGTTTTTGCAAAATACCCTTATTCCTATTCATGCACAAACCTCTTAGAAGTGCAGATTATTTCAACCAGGACAGATGGACGCTCTGTAACATTTGCACAACTTACAGAACCTTTCAAAAAAAAAAAAAATTTCACTCCGGCACGCATTCGCAGCTGAAACACATTCTTAGCCACATGTTAGGACGTCAACTATATCTGACTTTTATTTCAGTTTTGAAAGTTATCTTGCGTGGAGAATGCCTTTGTTCTGTGGCGCTTCTTTGAGATGTATGTCTGCTTGCAGAGAGAAAATATAAACTTGAGAGACAGTGTGCTGGTTTTAACATTCAAGTCAAGTTAGTAGGAGCTGGATGTTTAAGTTTGCATTGCTTCAGCCGTCGTTACAAGGTCAAAAAAAAAAAATGCAGTTATTTTCGAAATCATCGCCATATGTCACATTAACTCAATAACTCATCTATTACCAACAAGGTTATTATTAGGGATGTCTGGAGTAAAAATGTAATATCGGTGAATATCGTCATCGTTTTTTTTTGCCTATCATTAAAACCGATAAAATAATGCCTTGGTTTCACCGGCATTTACTGACGTGTAAATGAAGCATTGTTTGTAGCTGAAAGAAATGTGCAGTTTTCAAAACTGTACAGTAGAGTTGCCACACTGTAATAGACTCATGGAGGGAGGGAGAGAAAATAAATAAACATGGCATTTTTTCCACAACTTAAGTTGAAGTATGTATTCTTTGCACAAACAGTGTTTACATTTTAAAAGCCTTGTTGCATTTGAGAATGCATCCAATGGGGCATCACAATAAAATTAGGCATGATGTGTTAATTCCATGACAGGAGATATGTGACGTTACCTAAAATTAGTTTAATATCCCACATACAGGGTGGGGAAGCAAAATGTACAATATTTTGAGGCAGGGATTGAAAGACAGTGTATGACCAATTAGTTTATTGAAAGTCATGAGAATTTATTTGCCACAAGAAAATTGACATCATAGAAAATGTTTTTATTCTATGTGTCCTCCTTCTTTCTCAATAACTGCCTTCACACGCTTCCTGAAACTTGTGCAAGTGTTCCTCAAATATTGGGGTGACAACTTCTCCCATTCTTCTTTAATAGTATCTTCCAGACTTTCTGGTAATAGTTTTGCTCATAGTCATTCTCTTCTTTCCATTATAAACAGTCTTTATGGACACTCCAACTATTTTTGAAATCTCCTTTGGTGTGACGAGTGCATTCAGCAAATCACACACTCTTTGACGTTCGCTTTCCTGATTACTCATATGGGCAAAAGTTTCTGAAAAGGTATGGATAATAGTGTTAGGTATGATTATGACATCAGTATATGTTTGGTTTCAAAACAATTGACCTAGTGCCTGCTGAGAAAAAACAACTAAATGTTCATTGTAAATTTTGCTTCCCCACCCTGCATATCGGCAGTGGTATCGGTAGATATCGAAATCAGAAATTAAGCACTGGATAATATCGGCATATCAGTTTTTGGCAAAAAAGCCAATATCGGACATCCCTAGTTATTATCGTTGACGAAAACTAAAGAAATGACGAAAACTACAACTGTAAAAACATTTTTGTTAACTGAAATAAATAAAAACTATAATTAACCCTTTCACGCATGAATTATGAGAACTTTAATCTAGATTTTTTTCCTGAGTGTTTTTTTTTTCCTATTTAGGCATGAAAAAAACGTGATTGAATTTTTTATGAATCTCTTTTTCACGGAGTTAAAAAAAAAAAAAAAGTCCACTCAGCTGGACACCATGCATTAAATTTTTGAAGCAAAGACAAACATATTTAAAACCCATCATCATAAAGTGATATACTGTGTGAAAACTATGAAATAAAAACCTTTTTAATGCAGCTAATCTGATGTTTTCTCACATTTTCTCATACTCTAATACTAGTTTTTACTCATTTCATGGAGATAATACATAAAAAATACCCCCAAAAAACTTTTTGTTTTAGAAAATTAGCTGTTGATTTACACTCAAACATGTTAGTGCAGATCAGGTTTATCAAGAACAGCAAAGTTAAAAAAGTAATGGTCTGAATATCAGTCTAGATGATGCATGAGCGTCCACTGTGTTGGTTGATATCCTCGTGAGAGCCAGTAAAGTGAAAATCTTTAGCTTTTTTACATTTAACAGTCATCTTGATTGGAAACTGCAAAATGCAAGTTTTTTCAGATACAGTCTACTCTCGTTAAACCGCCCGCCGTTATACCGCCATTTCCGCTTATCGCCATCCGCCAGCCCAGTTCCATGCACAAACAACACTTATATCATTGATTTCCCGACCGTTATACCGCCAGCGGCGCGGCACCTCCGAGGTGCGCCACCGTGGCACCTCCGAGGTGCGGCTCCCAGTGTTGTCTTTTCCGTGGAAACCGGGTCGAAATGGTTCTTTGAGTGTTAAAGGTTGCCGATCCCTGCCTTACAACATAACAGAATCAAGATTTATTTAGAAACGCAATTAGAACGGGTTAACGGAGGCAGCATAGACATCATATAGTAAAGACATGCACATTATGGACGCAACCCGTTGTAACGCCATTTTCGCTATACCGCCAATTTGGCCGTGAACGGAAGTTGGCGGTATAACGAGAGTAGACTGTACATTTTTAAAATTATTTTCATTTATTTATTTTTTAATGGAATGTCCTTTGCAATAAACAGCATTTTTTT
This sequence comes from Sphaeramia orbicularis, assembly GCF_902148855.1. Lineage (NCBI taxonomy): Eukaryota > Metazoa > Chordata > Actinopteri > Kurtiformes > Apogonidae > Sphaeramia > Sphaeramia orbicularis. Next base: position 57,360,679 of record NC_043961.1, read on the forward strand.
TTTTTTTTCATTAAAACTGTCAAATTTTAGTCCCCTACAGAGGACAAAAATGCATTGCTGGGTCTCAGGAGGACATGGAATTAAAACAACTAAACCCATGAACATGCAAGAGAACAGCTGGAGAATATCTCTTCACTATAGTGACCACTATGCATGAAAAGGTTAAAAGAAAAAAAACAATAACTAACTGAAACTGCATTTTGTGCTTACAAAACTAACTAAAACATATAAAAATTCTGGATAAAATTCCCTTCGTTTTCAACTTTTTCAGTGTCGGATTGATATAAAATCGATTTATTTCCCTCATGCAATTTTATCTGCTGGCACCATATGATATTTAACGGTCCGTCACTGCTTGTCACTTGTCGTTTAGTCGTCTTCCGGTCCCCACTCTACCTGGAAACATGGAGACTAAAGTTGGAAGAAAGCAGCAGAGTCCTGTCTGGGATTTATTTGAATACGACAGAGAAGAAGAAAAAAGATTAATAAAAAAAAAAATTAATACTAAAACTGAACTAAAACTAAGCATTTAGAAAAAAATGAAAACTAATAAAAACTAGTAAACCTGCTCTAAAAACGACTTAAAACTAACTGAATTGGAGGAAAAAAACTATTAGAACCTTGCCCAGTGGTCTACGTGACCGACTTCCTATGCTACGACATGTTGAAAATGTTGAAAAAGTTGGAAGAAAGCAGCAGAGTCCTGTCTGGGATTTATTTGAATACAATGGCGAAGATAAAAGATATAAAGAAACTAAACCTAAACTAAAACTAAGCATTTAGAAGAAAACAAAAACTAATAAAAACTAGTAAACCTGCTCTAAAAACAAATTAAAACTAATTGATTTAGAGAAAAAAACGTCAAAACTAAATAAAACTAAACTATAACACTGGGTTACAAAAAAATGTTTTTTGCAAGTTGTCTAGGTTTTTTTCAACTGAATTAGGACCATTTTGCACCGCTAAATCCAAAAATGACATCTGTTTTTTTCAATCAGGTCAGGTTTTTTTGCTAATTTGATTTTGAAAAATTTGATCTTCTCACAAAATAGAATAATTAATACCAAAACTAGGGCCCCGAGCCCCTAATAAGATTGGTAAGCACACTTTATGAAACTTGTGACTTGATTCCTGTTAGGTACAATGGTGTATTCACCGCAGATGTAGCAGAATACATCAGGCTTATTTTTGCAAGATCTTCTAGTCAAAGCCATTTCATTCACCTGTAATATTAAAAAAAACCCATTAATCATAAATTGGCAAAAGTCAAATCTTCAGAACTCGTTTATTGCAAGAAATATGAAAGAATTTTGTATCATATGATGTGAAAATGCCCATAAATGTAAGCAAAAATGTTAAAAAGCCAATATGTAGCATAGTTCAGAAAGTTGACCTGACTGAGCAAAATTAATGTGATTTTTGGATTCAGCACACCAAAATTATCCTAAATCAGCTCAAAAAACTTAATAAATTTGTTGTTGACCAGTGTAATGAAAAATCCAAAACTATTATTACCTTGATTACCAATACCTCATCTGTTAATAGGGGTGTGTATTGGCAAGAAACTGACGATACGATACAAAGAACAATACTAGGATCACGATACGATATATCACAATATATCATGATACTGTTAAAAAGGCAATTTTTTTTTTTTTTTTTTTTTTAAATGATTATTTCCTTGAAGAATTGAATTACACCAGAAATCTGCACAAAAACTAAACACATTTTTATTTGATCATAACAGGATCTAATGCTATATCACAAAATGTTCCTGTGTTCAAACTGAAATGATGTTTTACAGACATTACAGTTTAAGATCCTGTTCAAATGTTCATATTCTATTATTCAGAACTAACATCAGAACATTATTTTAGTTCAATCCCAACAAAGGAACTAAAATTATTTAGTAAGAGTGTTAAATAATAATAACGATAGATAGATATTCAAACTTCAATTCTTCTCTATGTCTTTTTCTGTCCTTCCACCTGTTTTGACCCTGAAACCCACAGTAAAGTAAAAGCACTGAAGAAAAGGAACACAAGCACATACTCATAACAGCTGTTATGACAAAGAAAAGGAGACAATTCACAGCAGCATGTTTACCTGGAATAATGTCTCAGGGGTTAAAGGGTTAATGGATGAATGTAACTTACATTCTAAAAAAAAAGAAAAACTACTACAATACTATAAAATTACAATGGGTAGGGTTACATGATGTTTTTTAAATCCGATTTATTTTTCCAGAAGAAATTAATCTGGAACTAAAGTACTTTCTCTTCTGTTTACATGGAAATGTTAAACCTGAATAAAGGTTTACATGTGAAATGTTTATTCGGTTCTCGCAGCCCTTCTGTTAGCTTAGCTTAGCATAGTCACTGCATTTCCATGGTCACATGTTGCCAGTTTTTTAAAGGTGATTTGTAGTCTTTTGTAAGTGATTTTCTGAAATCCAATTCTTTCTAATTATTTCTTTAGATCCGCGACTTACTGCACTCATACAATCTGTGGACTGTTGTGTTGACGGAAGTTGGAAAATCTTTTTGTTGGAAGGGATGTATGCGCTAAATTAGCTTTGCTTTAGCATTTTAGCTTTGCATTAGTTTTTATTTCCCAATATTTTATTCCTGCAGTAAGTCACATGACCATGATTTGAGCCTCAATTTGTGATCATATTGACCCCAGCGGACTAAAGGAATGATTAGGGAGAACTGAATTTGAAAAATCACTCAAAAAATACTACAAATCACCTATAAAAGCCTGGCTACGTCTGACTAGAGGAATGAAGCGATTATGCTAAGCTAGGCAAATCTAAGCAAACGAAAGGGCAACAAGAACAAGGCAATCGGTGCACTGCAGTGCAAACTGTTTAGCCCAGTTATCGAACTCATTAGTGCATGACAAATGAATTAATAAAAAATCGGACCAATGGCCCTGTACAGGGGTTGGACAAAATAATGGAAACACCTTAAAAAATCAACAAAATATAATTTAATATGGTGTAGGTCCGCCTTTTGCGGCAATTACAGCCTCAATTCTCCCAGGTATTGATTCATACAACTTGTGAATTGTTTCCAAAGGAATTTTAAGCCATTCTTCAGTTAGAATACCCTCCAACTCTTTTCGAGACGATAGCGGTGGAAATCGACGTCTTACTTGAATCTCTAAAACTGACCATAAATGCTCAATAATGTTGAGGTCTGGGGACTGTGCCGGCCATACGAGATGCTCAACTTCATTAGAATGTTCCTCATGCCATTCTTTAACAATTCTAGCTGTATGGATTGGGGCATTATCATCTTGAGGTGAAGGTGTTTCCATTATTTTGTCCAACCCCTGTAGCTTACCGGCCAAATGAAAAGCTTTGGGAAATGTATCCAGATGCCATTTATTATCACCCAGTTCTGTGTATTTATTCTATTACAGAAATAGCCCATGTTTTGGTCATATTCCGATCAGATCTGTAAAAAATTCTAATTCCAACTTGATATCATTGATACTGATTTATTGGATCAATCCACTTCCTATCTGTTATAATGGGAAAATTTTTCAAAGTCACATCAAATCCAGAATCAGATCCGGATCGAAATAATTTCAATCCCATGTGTTGACATCATCATACAGAAGCTGTATTCCAAGTTTGAAGTCAGTCAGAACTGGAGTTTTGGAGAAGAAGACGATTGAAATGTTTTCCCCATAAGAGCCCATGTTAAATTTCCCGTAAGTTCCCGGATCCAGAAGAAGATCCTGATCAGCATGTGGACATTATGTTTTGGTCATCTCCCCATCAGGGCTGGACTGTAGAAATTTACACTGGATATCATTTCTATTTACTGAGTTATTGCATCCATCCACTTCCTATCTCTTATAATGGGGAAATTTTTCAAAGTGGCACCAAATCCAGAATCAGATCCGGATCCAAATAATTTCACTAACTTTTGTTGACATCATCATAAAGAAGCTGTATACCAAGTTTGAAGTCAATGGGAATTGTAGTTTCGGAGAAGAAGACAATTTAAATTTTTGTAACGGACGACAGACGCCGCATGACGATAATAGCTTCCAGCCTGTCAGCGGTAAGCTAAAAACATGTGGTGAGCTGTTCTTTCAGGGTTTTCCAGGCTGGTAGATCCCATCAGAATAGCCCACTGGAACGGTTTGGAAAGACTAGACTGCATTGCATATTCTCCCGCCAGCGCAGAATGTGTGCGTCATCGCGACAGGACAAGACAACGAGCATGTGCAGAATGGAAGGAATAAAATCAAAACGGAATAAAGGGTTTACATGTCCCAGGAAGAATTTAGCCCGGATTCAAAAGTGGATTAAACCAGTGACTTTAATCGGGTTTAAATTTAATCGGAACTTTTCTTTTTCAACTGGAATAAAGTGTTTACATGGGCATCTGAAATAGGATCTAACGTTTATTCAGATTAAACCAGGAATAAAAGTTGTCATGGAAACGCACAGAATGTCCATCCTGTTCAAGAAAGCAGATCTAGACTAGAAACACTCGGAGAGCGCAGACCTCCGCCAAGGCTGATCAGTGGCCCCCCCCGTGGGCCCCCCCACCCCCGATCACCACCAAAATTTAATCATTTCTTCCTTATCCCATTTCCAACAAACCCTGAAAATTTCATCCAAATCTGTCCAAAACTTTTTGAGTTATGTTGCACACTAACGGACAGACAAACAAACAAACCCTGGCAAAAACATAACCTCCTTGGCAGAGGTAATCATTATTGTGGAGGTGCAGTCTGGAGTGGAAGTATTAGATAGCTTGTGCATACAGACCAGACCAGACCCGACCAGACAAATAATGACTTAATAACCTATATTTAATGACAAATCCAAGTTTTTCTCTTTGTTTTTATACAAAACAAAAACCAACTAGAAGCACTCGGAGAGCGCAGACCTCCGCCAAGGCTGATCAGTGCCCCCCCCCCCCCCCGTGGGCCCCCCCACCCCCGATCACCACCAAAATGTAATCATTTCTTCCTTATCCCATTTCCAACAAACCCTGAAAATTTCATCCAAATCTGTCCATAACTTTTTGAGTTATGTTGCACACTAACGGACAAACAAACAAACAGACAGACAAACACACAAACAAACCCTGGCAAAAACATAACCTCCTTGGCGGAGGTAATTAAATTCTGAAAATATTTACATTCTACAAAAAAAGATGTGAATAACCTTAAAAAAACAGAAATTTCATTTGAAAAATTAGTGCAATTTTAACAATATTATACCTCGACTTATTATTTATTCATGTACATTTACACACAGTGTTACATAAACATTTGGTAACAGGCAGAATATTGTTTTGAACAATTTCTACAATATTCCATCTCTTATTATTAACACAACTACAAATCACAGTAGATCCATAAATGCACCAAACATTTAGTAACAGGCAGAATATTGTTCAAATTGCACATTTCGGGTTGTTTATCTTTGATTTTATTTATGCATTTATTTGCATTTTATTGTGAAAGAATAGTTTTGTAAATGTAAATATTTTCACAGTGTAATGTTTTTTTCACTTGAATTTTTTTCCACATAGATAGATAGATAGATAGATAGATAGATAGATAGATAGATAGATAGATAGATAGGTGTACTAAATTATAGTACAAATTATACATGAATGCAAACGAGATGCACGGAGAACTAACATTTGTAGCTACTATAACAATGTATTCTGACTTAGTAAATACACTACACAAAATAATGTTAAGGATATTTATAATTTTTGGGCTTTTTTTTTTCAGTTGGGATTTACTTTTTCGTGTCTGAATTGAATTGAAACACATTTTTGTCATGACCAGACATTAATTAATTTAGGAATGGCAAAAATGACCAAAAAAATAAAAAAGTCCCTAATTTTTTGTTTGTAGTGTACATTTATTCTACATAGTGAGTGGGATCTTGTGTTCTAATATCAGTAATAAAGAAGAAACATTGTGCACTGTCTAGAACTGCTACAGAACCAGGAAAAATACTTAGAATTGTGAAGGTCACTGAGCGGAAGATTTATTGTTTTTCATGTACTGTATGTTGTACGACGTTTCATGACTTTAAATATATCCTCTGTCAGATTGTAATGAAGCTTCACGATGAATTGATAAAGTTATGTGTTTTCCAGTAATTATCTAAAGACGAGAGACAATGCAGGTGAGAATGTTGACTGTTTACGGTCGATCTGCTCTGATAAGGGCCTCCTTTGTACTTCGAAATAATAACTCAATAATAACTCAAGAAAATCTCTCTTCTCCCACCAGTTGTGTGTTCTCAGAGGCGTCTCCTTTGTGAACTGACAGTCATACCAGCAGCTAGAAGAAGATATGTAAATGTGATGGGATGTTTTTTTTCTTCTTTTTTTTTTCTTTTTGTATTTTTCCTGTTCAAGAAAGCAGATCTAGATCATTATTGTGAAGGTGCATTCTGCAGTGGAAGTATTAGATAGATAGATAGATAGATAGATAGATAGATAGATAGATAGATAGATAGATAGATAGATAGATAGATAGATAGATAGATAGATAGATAGATAGATAGATAGATAGATAGATAGATAGATAGATAGATAGATAGATAGATAGATAGATAGATAGATAGATACTATATTAATCCCAAGGGAAATTCAAGTATTCCACATCTTTTGCATACAGACCAGACAAATAATGATTTAATAACCTATAAATAATGACAAATCCAAGTTTTTCTCTTTGTTTTAGTACAAAACAAAAAACAACTCAATTATGAAAATATTTAGATTTTACAAAAAAAGATGTGAACAACCTGAAAAAACAGAAATTTCATTTGAAAAATTAGTGCGATTTTAACAATATTATACCTTGACTTATTATTTATACATGTACATTTACACAGTGTTATATAAAAATTTGGTAACAGGCAGAATATTGTTCAAATTGCACATTTTGGGTTGTTTATTTTTGTTTTTATTTATGTATTTATTTGCATTTTATTGTGAAAGAATAGTTTTGTAAATGTAATTGAATTTTTTCCACATAATTAGATAGATAGATAGATAGATAGATAGATAGATAGATAGATAGATAGATAGATAGATAGATAGATAGATAGATAGATAGATAGATAGATAGATAGATAGATAGATAGATAGATAGATAGATAGATAGATAGATAGATTCTAAACTGGGAGTTAAACTCAACTGAGGAAACTTCTGAACTTCAAGTACTGAGTGTGACCAATGGCAGCACCACCTTTTCTTCCAGAGGGGCCATGGGGTTGTAGAGACTGTTCATTGTTAATGTGCACTCACTGTAAAGTCAAGATGGATTTCAATGAGTTCAAAGAAACGTCCACATTTTTGGCTGGAAGGAGAGACACACTTAAGGATGAAAAAAGAGAATATCAACAGGTTTTTGGATATGAGCAAGTACTGAAAAGGTGACCTTGTTAAGAAGGTGTTTGAATGAATAAAAGAGGAAGGTTGTGTTCACTAAGTGGTTTATCACAAGGAGAAAAGGTTAAGAAAAAAACACATATTTTCAATTGGGGTATGTGCAGCTGCGTCTCAAAATTAGTATTAGTTTAATTTTTCGTACACAGCTTTTTAAGATTTTTTTTTTTTTTTTTTTTTTTAACTCAAAGACCTAAACATCCACTGGTGACCAAAATCATTTTCTGATTAAATAAATAAATAAATAAATAAATGTTGATCCACTAAATAATTAGTATAAAGTATAGCTTGTCATCTTTTCATGGTCATCACATATGACCCATTTGGATGTTCAGAGGCTCTGTAGTTACCATGGAAACACTGTCATCTTCTACAACATTGATTCACTGGTAAAACCCATGGAGTTGGATCAATGACAGTGGATGGACACACTGGGTTTAAGTTCAGCTAATGACATATTTTACTTAAAAAGACACTTTTTCCACACTTTTCTCTTTTGTTTTTTTTTTTATATAATAACCCTTGACTTTATTCTTTTGTTTTTTTCTTTTGTTCAGACAAGGCGTAGTTTTTAGATGCTACCTGCTTGACGCTTCTGAGGAAGACTGGAGTCACAGTCGAAACTGTCAAGCAGATAACATCTAAAAACTACGCCTTGTCTGAACAAAAGAAAAAAAGAAAAGTATAATTACATAAACGGAAGACAAAATGAACGTCATTAACCTTAACCCCTGACTTTAATTTGAGCTTTGATAGACATCCATCATGATCAGTAAATTAACCCTTTCATGCACGCATTATGAGAACCTTAGTCAATATTTTTTTCTTGAGTGTTTTTGTTCCGCTTTAGGCATGAAAAAACAATGCAATTGATTTTTTTTTTTTTTTAATGAATGTATTTTTCATGGAGTTACAAAAATGTCCACTCAGCTGAAAACCATGCATTTAAATTTTGAAGCAAAGAAACATTTTATTTAAAAATCACCATCAGAAAGTGATATACTGTGTGAAAACTATGAAATAAAAGCATTTTTAATGCCACTAATTGCTAAATTGCTACTGTTTTCTCACATTTTATCATACTCTAATATTAGTTATTACTCATTTCATGGAGATATTATCCTCCTGAGACCCAGGAAATGGACAGTTTTAGCTTTTTTACATTAAAAAATTGTCTTGATTGGAAACTGCATCATGCAACAGTTTTTTCAGATACATTTTTAAAATTATTTTTATTTATGGAGTGATTTTTTTAATGGAATGTCCTTTGCAATGCACAGCATTTTTATAGTAAAACTGTCAAACTTTTGTCCCCTGCAGAGGACAAAATGCATTGCTGGGTCTCAGGAGGATATGCAAAAAAAATAAATAAATAAAAAAAAAATTGTTTGTTAATTACGGTCTAATAAGAATTAGCAACTGATTTACCCTAAAACATGTTACTGCAGATCAGGTTTATGAAGAACAGCAAAGTTACAGTAATTGTATGTATTGCAGTGTTTTGGATGATGCATAAGAGTCCTGATATGGAACTAAAACAACAAAACCCATGAATAAACAATAGAACAGCTGTAGAATAGCTGTCCACTGGAGTGACCAGTATGCATGAAAGGGTTAAACAAAGGTCATAAAAAAAAAACTTTTTCACTTGAGAATGCAAAATACTGAACATAATAGGAGAATAAATGGTGATAAATCACTTAAAGCTCTACCTACCGATGTGGCATGTCTCACAGCACTTAGTAAAAGTTTGAACATGAACAACCCGCCTCCCTCCAAAGCCCCGCCCCCTTCCCTCTGCCTGAGCTCTGAGGCTCCTCCTCCTCTCTCCTCCTCTCATCTGATGCGCGATGGAAACGGAGGAAGCAGAGGTGGAGGTCCGGTCCGTTTTGGCGTGTCCGTGGACCCCTCCCTCGGTAATCAGATGCATCATCCACCTGCCGCGGGCCCACGGCTCCTGTTCCATCAGTAGACCTGGTCTGTGCAGTACTGGGTCAGGGTCTTCACTGCAGTGCCCAGGGGATGGGCGCGCGCACTGTGAACACGCGGTCTCCGCGAATTTTCCGTGGACTTTTGAGGTTTCATAGTCCATACAATTATCATCCTACATCATCTTACATTGTGTGACACCATGTACATGTACCTGTATGAGTCCCACCATCAGAAAAGCTGAGCTTTATGCAGACCTGTTCAGTCCAGTACAGCTGACTTCCGGACTTTTATCTCCATCCTTCATTCATCAGACTCCCGTTTGTTCCCCTCAGTTGTCGTTTCTGTTCATAAATCCATTTTTTCCCTTCCACATGTGCATGTCAGTTCTATCCAAACACATCCTAGACAGTAGACTGTGGTCAGTGACAGGAGGGGCAGCGCCAGTGAAGCGTCAGATTCAGAGGGACACATATGGGATGTGAGGCGGCGATAATGGATCGGATGCTGGACGGCCGTAATGGATGATTGACAGGAGGCTCAGTCAGGTTCGGCCAATTATTTTATTCGGACCGACTAAAATGATTGGTCAGACTTTTATCAGAAATATATGAGAATTAAACATTTTTGAGTTTCAATACCTGGCGGATTTCTTTTACATTTTAGTTTGACACACACTTATTAGGAGCATTTTAAGATGACAAAAGAAAAGTGCAAAAATGCCACATCATACGGTATAGCTTTAAGAAAAGTTAAAAATAGAGAAAAAATCATTTGGGAACTGCCCCAAAAGTAGCACTGGGTCTTTATGGGTTAAATAAAGACAAACACTGAAAGATTTTGTCCACACACTCTAACATAAAGGGTTTCCCATTTGTGTTCCAATGACTCCAGTTTAGTCTCTCACCTCAGCACATATAAACGTATGTGGACATAAGCAGTAGGCTATGACTCCATGACAGTAATACAGGGTGTATCAGAAAAAAGTAGACCGTCATAAAAAAACAACATAAAACCAAAGTGCGAAGACATTTTGTAAATCTACTCATATGTGTTTATTGACCATGGAATTGACACCAGTGTCCTGGGTCAGTTTTCACGCTTCAGTGAACAACGCCAATTTGAACTGTGCCAAATAAAAGTCTTTTGCTCATGGAAGTGTAAGGGTTAATATGAGATCTACCACCATGGATGACAAGTTCCATTGGTCTTTTACTTGCAAACATAAAACAGGACAAAAATAATGACATGTTCACCCCCTACCATCCATACAAAGATTTCACATTAACGCAGGGGTCTCAAACATGCAGCCCGCCAAAGGCCCATGGGATGAATATGCAAAATGTAAAAATTCCACAGTCAAGGCTGTGGAACTCATTTTAGTTCAGATTCCACCTACAGACCAATATGATCTCAAGGAAAATAATAACAGCATAATAACCTACAAAAAAGAATGACTCCATATTTTCTTCTCAGTTTGATGTGAAAAAATAATATTACACTATGCCTGTAGTTAAATAATGACAACTTCAAATTTTTGTCTGTATTTTAGTGCAAAAAATAATATTAAATTATGAAAATATTTACATTTACAAACTATCCTGTAACAATAAAATGTGAATAACCTGAACAAATATGAACAACCTGAAATGTCTGCAGAAAATTAAGCACAATTTGAACTATTTTCTGCCTGTTCCTCAGTGTTTAGTGTCTTTGCAGATCTGATCCATAATGCACATGTAGAAATGATAAGTTGAGGCAGAATATTGTTAAAATTGCACTTATTTTTCTTAAGAAATGTCAGTTTTTCAGGTTACACTGGTCTACAAGGAAAATGCTTCCAGACTAAAAGTAATGAAATTTTACCACATGAGTCACTGATAAAGAAAAATCAAGTCAAAAATGCTGGTTGGCTGAAGTTTCCAAGATACAGCCTTGGGTCAAAATGTGAAATTCAAGAATTAACGAGAGAATGGGTTTGACTCAAAAGGAATATTCGTCTCAGAGCTACAAGATCTACTTCAAAACACTGTCTGCACATTAGAATACATTCACTTTACAGGTTCTATTTAGTGGAAGATTTATAAAACTATTATATAAATGTACATAAACCAATATATATGTGTAATAACACTTAATCATATACCTTGGAAACATCAGCAAACCGGCACTTTTGTCATACGTTTTCCAATTAATCTTATTAAAATACGAAACATTTAGCACATTTAATCTCTGAAGCAAATCATTTAAAAAAAAAAATTGTAGACCAGTGTTATTCACATCTTTTTTGTTTGGATAGTTTGTAAAAATTAGTATTTTCATAATTTAATAACAAAGACAAACTAGAAAAGCACTCTGAGAGCACAGACCTCCGCCAAGGCAGATCAGTGCCCCCCCTCCCCCGATCACCACCAAAATGTAATCATTTGTTCCTTGTACCAGTATCAATATTTCCTGAAATTTTCATCCAAATCTGTCCATAACTTTTTGAAAGATCCGGATCAGTCTTCGCCATTTGATAGAACACCCCACTGTAAATCCCTGAGTCAAATTGCATGAGATTTGCACAATTCCCCCATATTGTGATTTCCACCATAAATATTAGTCCCATATTTATTTTACCTGTATTTTAAGATTCCTTGACCATGAAAACATACCATTAGCAACTGGATTCAGAATTATGTCCTTATTAGTTCAGTAGTTATTCACGAAAATCACATTTCTCGTAATGGTGGTTTTCTTCTGGATCTAGCTCCTTAAGTATTAAAGCTACATGAAATCCGGTGGCATACTCCCGATGCGGAACTGACTGAGCTACACGATGGCGCTTGTCAGAAATTTCTACCTTTAATATTAAAGGCACAGTAGGCCAAAAAGTAAGGGCACCCCCATTTTTTATATAAATTGAGATAAAATCCGCCTTCTGGATCAGATCCGGATCAGCCTTTGAAATGTGATAGAGGACCCCATTGTCAATTCCTGAGTTAAATTTCATGAGTTTTGGTCAATAATTAAGCGAGATATTGGGAAATGAAAATTTTGGCCCCATTTACCACAATGTTAACAAAAATTTCAAAGTGATCCAGAATCCAGGATTTCTTCCGGATCACCCCCAAAAGTGAATCATTTCTTCCTTATCCCATTTCCAACAAACCCTGAAAATTTCTTCAAAATCTGTCCATAACTTTTTGAGTTATGTTGCACACTAACGGACAGACAAACAGACAAACAAACCCTGGCAAAAACATAACCTCCGTGGCGGAGGTAAAAATTGGAGTTGTCATTATTTATAGGTTATTATGTTAGTATTTTACTGGTCCGGCCCACTTTAGATCAAATGGGGCAGAATGTGGCCCCTGAAAGAACATGCGTTTGAGAGCCCTGCATTAACCACAGGTTTGAGTTTATCAGGCCAAACACGAGGGGTTAATGCTGTTAGTGAGGATTCTTTAAGCTTGTTTTGAGCTGACCATTTGAAACGTGAACCATTTCAGTCAGCATTCATAATTCATTGCATCATCACAGCTGAAGTGGAACTCCTGAGGCAGGACAGGGCCCTGACTAGACGTAATGTCGCAGATATGTTGAGGAGGGCATAAATTTGCATGGCAAGGAACGGGGCCCATGTGGAAGACTATACGTGTTGGAATCATTCACCTAACGCAGGGGTGTCGAACTCATTTTAGTTCAGGGGCCACATCCAGCCTAATATGATCTAAAGTGGGCCGGACCTGTACAATAATATAAATAAAAGGATAAGAACTTTTGAGTGAAAAAAGTAAATTATGTAATGAAAATGTTTACATCTACGAATTGTACTTGAACATAACATGAACAAATACGAACCTGAAAATTCTTTAGTGCGTCACTGATCTGCCTTGGTGGAGGTCTGCGCTCTCCAAGTGCTTTTCTAGTTATTTTTGTGATTGCATAGTTTGCATTTGAAAGTTATGTAAATTATCTTTGCGAGATAAACGAACATTTATGCAACTGTTTATCCACCTGTCCACAGTTATCTAATATAAGATTATTATATCCTGTGTAGATCAGTGTTCTTATTTCATATATCAGCCAATATATCGGTTATTGGCCAATATCGGATATCGGCCGATATATTGGATATCAGCTTTTTTTTTAGCCCCCAATATTAGTATCGGCATCGGCCCCAAAAATCCCATATCGGTCAGGCTCTAATTTGAACACACTTTTCACACAACAGACACAGGTTTGTGCACATTATCACCTCGGATGCTGAAATTACAAGTCACTTTCTATAACCTCAACAAACACATTCTGTTCCATACACATAATGTTAGGTGTTAATCTGAAAGCCCATTGCAGATAAGAGCCAAAATGTGTGTGTGCCTCAGCCATCACTGCGTTAACTGCACAATTGCTGCAATATATTATTATCAAGGAAGACGATGCCATGAAGATGTAATACCATTACATCTGTTGTTGTTACATTTTTTTTTTTTCTCTATTTATTTTTAGCCAACAGCTCCAGGTTAGTAGTACATGAGTCACTGCAGTTCCTCGGGACCTTTATAAAACAGAATACAAATGAAAAAGCGCTCAAAGCTGACTGATGTGACAGTTAGTGTCATGCAGCTACTACTGAGTACAAGTGTGTGAATGTATGTTTGCATGGCCTCAGGAGGGTTAGTGCTGGAACATGGAGTCTATATCACTGACCCTGATAATACCAATAGTTCTCTGGATGCCAGGGAAAGGAAGGACGGTTAAAGGTTCAATGGTCGTAGGCTCTCCAAATGAAAACATAGAAATAAAAACATCAGTATACAAGAAGGGACCAAGCAGACTTTTTCTACAGAGATAAGGGTCGTTCAACATGTCCAAACCTTTTCTGTGCAGTTTCCATCAGACTGTGGTGGTTATAGGGATGTAACGATTACCAGTATAACGATAAACCGCAGAAATTAAAATTGCAGACAGTTAATATTACCATTTAAATTCTAATTATCATAATAACCGTGTTTGATTACCGCACTTTTCTGGAGAAAACGCCTATGTAAAGATCTGCTTTTATGTCAAATATTTGAGTATAGTTTTAATTTATTACAATTTTAATTTTATATACCTAATATTTGGAACCAATAGTCACTTGTAAAGTCTCTGAAAAGGTTTGTTAAGCATCTTTGTGTTATTTATGCAATAAATTCTATACATTTTTCAAATCGGATTTTAGATATTTTTTTTGTGTTTTCTGTCCTTTTGTGTTGCTATAGTCGGTTAAAGTGAAAAAATAATAGGCAGATGATACAGATGAAATTGTGCTGAAAAAAAAAGATCCCAAACATGGGTATAGTAAAGATTTGTTTATATAATATATAACGGCTAAAATTTGCTTAGAGGTCTTATTTATGTCTTTGTGCATAAGAAACCAATCTAAGTGAATCCCCAAAGGAACTTTGTGTTGGTAAATGCAAATTATGCAAATTTACAGGATTTCAGTTCTGTTCAACATGTTGATGCTCATATGAACTATGTTTTCAGCTCAAAAATGTCCAATTTCATCACAATTAATGCTATATTTTCAGGTCACAAATGGCCAAGTTATATTTGAACTGAATTTACCTGAAAAATAAATATTCTATTCTTTTAGATTCCCCAATTTTTCTTACCAGATTCTATCCTACATATCACATGTTTTATTTTTACAGGTTCAATCTGGAGTATGGTGCTGATCCATCCTGCTTATGTTACACCAATACATACATGAAGAATGTCACACGTCACTTTTTAAATCAACAGTTTTCTAATAATAATCATTTTTATAAAGAAATAACAATTCTATATTGTTATTTCCTCTTTAGTCTGATGATAACCTATACAATAAATAATTCTGATCCTAGTTTTTGCACAGGGATCATTAGTGTAAACGGTGACATGGCTGCAGAGCATCAGTATGATGGGATCCACAACAACCATGTCACATCCGTCCACTGACACATTTAGTGTTTTTGTGTCAGCTGTTATTGTTTTAGATCCACAATACTAACATTTATGAAGAAGAGGAGAATTAGCAATAGTAAGTCTATAAGTTTATTACTAATAAAGTACTGGTACTGACCAGAGCATCATGGGTAATGTCACGTCCGTCCACCAGCAAAAGTTTTCACATACATGTGCTATTCAAAATCCAATATTTCTGAAAATAGAGCTTCCACTGTCAAATAATATCAGTAGTCTGTGCACAAATGGATTAGCATTATTTCAACACAGTTCTATGCATTTCTTACAACTTTTTTTTTTTTTTTTTTTCTGACAAAAATGGCCACTCATTTGACCCCCTAAGTAAATTTTCATTCATTCTGATTTGATCTCCAGTGGGCTGGACCAATAAAATAATAGCATAATAACCTATAAATAATCACAACTCCAAATTTTTGTCTTTGTTTTAGAGCAAAACCCCCTGCGAAATTGGAGCACCCAGGGATGCAGCGGCTGCAGCTGTCCCCACACTCGGTTCAGTGTGCCTCATCGTGGTGCAGGAGTGAACTCAGGGTAATGCAGATTCCATCCACAATCCCTGAGGCCAATATGTGCACATGAAGCCCCTGGGCCAATCACCCACAGGCGGATAAAATGGATTACGAAAACCTCACCTCAACCATTTAGTGTAAAACAACCCCATTAAATTATGAAAATACTTACTTTTATAAACTATCCAAACAAAAAAGATGTGAATAACCTGTAAAAGCTAAAATTTCTTAAGAAAAATAAGTGTAATTTTAACAATATTCTGCCTCAACTTATCATTTCTACATGTGCATTATGGATCAGATCTACAAAGACACTAAACACCGAGTAACAGGCGGAAAATTGTTAAAATTGTGTTTGATTTTCTTCAGACATTTCAGGTTGTTCATATTTGTTCAGGTTATTCACATTTTATTGTTACAGGATAATTTATTACTGTAAATATTTTCATAATTTAATGTTATTTTTTTGCACTAAAACAAAGACAAAAATTTGAAGTTGTCATTATTTATCGGCATAATGCAATATTGTTTTTTTCACATCAAACCGAGAAGAAAATATGGAGTCATTATTTTTTGTAGGTTATTATGCTATTATTATTTGACTGTAGATCATATTGGTTTGTATGTGGAACCGAAACTAAAATGAGTTCCACAGCTTTGACTGAGGAATTTTTGCACTTTGCAAATTCATCCCACGGGCCGGATTGGAACTTTTGGCGGGCCAGATTTGGCCCCCGGGCCTAATGTTTGAGACCCCTGGTTTAGTTAGTCTGTTTTAAGGCTATAAAATGTACCATTTGTAATATAAATGTGTCTAAAGTGCCCTAAAAACATGCAGAAATTAGTACCCTCTTCAGTGGCGAGAACACGCTGTATGTGCCCTTTTTTTTCTTTTCACCCCTGCCCTTCAAAAAGTCTGTGCATGCCACTGGTTGCAGGTTTAACCCTTTCATGCATACTGGTCACTCCAGTGGACAGCTATTCTACAGCTGTTCTATTGTTTATTCATGGGTTTTGTTGTTTTAGTTCCATATCAGGACTCTTGTGCATCATCCAATACACTGCAATACATACAATTACTGTAACTTTGCTGTTCTTCATAAACCTGATCTGCAGTAACATGTTTGAGTGTAAATCAATTGCTAATTCTTATTAGACTGTAATTAACAAACTTTTTTTTTTTTTTTTTTTTTTGCCTATCCTCCTGAGACCCAGCAATGCATTTTGTCCTCTGTAGGGGACAAAAGTTTGACAGTTTTACTATAACAATGCTGTGAATTGCAAAGGACATTCCATTAAAAAAATCCCTCAATGAATAAAAATAGTTTTAAAAATGTATCTGAAAAAACTGTTGCATGATGCACTTTCCAATCAAGACAATTTTTTAATGTAAAAAAGCTAAAACTGTCCATTTCTTGGGTCTCAGGAGGATATTATCTCCATGAAATGAGTAATAACTAATATTAGAGGATGGTAAAATGTGAGAAAGCAGTAGCAATTTAGCAATTAGCAGCATTAAAAATGCTTTTATTTCATAGTTTTCACACAGTACATCACTTTCTGATGATGATTTTTAAATAAATGTTTCTTTGCTTCAAAACTTAAATACATGGTGTCCAGCTGAGTGCACATTTTTGTAACTCCATGAAAAATATGTTCATAAAAAAAAAAAAAAAAAAAAAAAAAAAAAAAAAAATCAATTGCATTGTTTTTTTCATGCCTAAACCGGAACAAAAACACTCAAGACAAAAATATTGACTAAGGTTCTCATAATTCCTGCATGAAAGGGTTAAAAATATATATATCATTTTCTAGTGTTCATGCTGCTGACTGGTGTAGGTAAAATTCATGTGCAGCAACAAAACCTAGAAGATTAGACCTGAGAGCATTGAAAAGCTGAGATTCTGAGGATTTACTTACAATATGACAATGATCCCAGACCACCACAACATAAGACATGAACAAATGTAAGAGATCTACAGCCTAAAAAAAAACAGCATTATCAAACCAACAAATAAAATCAAAACGCAATCCTGCAACAAGAAGAAAATGATACCCAATCAAAACCTTCATTACAACAGCCATTTATCGAACGACGCGTGTTCCTCGGCCCATTCCAATCCTCTTTCGCATGTCTCTAGCCCCGTCGAGCAAATCACCGGAGAAATGTGTCCCTCTGGAGCTCGTCAGCAGTAAACTGTAGCTACAAAAGGAGCAAATTAATGACCCAAACCTAAAACCACTGGGGAATTTGGTTCTTCTCTGCAAGAGTAAATGAAGAGGCTTTCCTTTACTTATCCTGTAACGGGCCCATTAACAAAACCAACAGGACCGTCCAATTCTCCTTCGCCTCTGCCAGTGTTTTGCTATTGTGGAGTCTGAACAAAGCCCAAAGGTCACGCAGGGTGAACCATCAGATGCAATAAACGCAGAGCAGTGGAAGGGAAACCTGCAGTCAATCGTCACACCGTCTGCACTTATATAATACCAATTTGTTTACGGAATAAGGGTGTGATTAGAAGCATAATTGCTGCCTGGGATTACCTTCTCTTGCATTTTCCCCATAGTGAAAGAAGTGTACTGTAGTTAGTTGTTGGGGAATAAATGGGATACATTTTATTATTAAGCAATTTAATAAATATGCTGAGTCACAGGTGTCAAACATCCGGCCCACCAAAGGGTCCAATCCGGCCCCTGGGAGGAGTTTGTGAAATGCAAAAATTACACTGACGATATTAGAAATCAAAGATGTTAAAATCATTTAGGTTATTTCAGTCTAAAGTGGATCAGACCTAGGGATGGGAATCGTTACAAATTTAATGATTCCGATTCCATTATCAATATTGCTTATCGATCCGATTCCTTATCGATTCTCATTGGGTGAGGGAATAAAAGAGTACAAACGGGTGTGTTTGCATTAACTGTCTTTTATATTTCCATCTCTGCACAGAAAATATAACATATACAGTATGTGTGGCACATCTGAAATAATGTGACCCCGTTTTTGTGTTTTTTTAAGGTCTATATTTTATTTTATTACTTTTATTTTATAAAAATGTACATTCTACTGTGAAGTGGAATGCTTAACCTTGTCCAGTAATTGTGTTTTAAATTGTCATGCCACTGACAGTGTGGATAACAAGGGTTTACAGTAGGAGCTATGAGGTAGGAACTATTCTTCTAGCCCAGTTTCCTCTGGGGTACTATAGCGAAGCACCGCCCCCCATCCTCAGATGCATTCTGGAAAGAAGAACAGCGAGTCACGTTTCCTCATTTCTCTTCTTGTTTTATTCCATTCAGATCAATCCGGTCCACATCAGGACCAAACAGTAATTACCTCCGCCAAGGAGGTTATGTTTTTGCCAGGGTTTGTTTGTTTGTTTGTTTGTTTGTTTGTTTGTTTGTTTTGTTTGTTTGTTTGTCTGTCCGTTAGTGTGCAACATAACTCAAAAAGTTATGGACAGATTTTGATGAAATTTTCAGGGTTTGTTGGAAATGGGATAAGGAAGAAATGATTAAATTTTGGGGGTGATCGGGGGTGAGGGGGCCCACGGGGGGGCCCATTTCCAATAAACCCTGAAAATTTCATCAAAATCTGTCCATAACTTTTTGAGTTATGTTGCACACTAACGGACAGACAAACAGACAGAAAGACAAACAAACAAACAAACAAACAAACAAACAAACCCTGGCAAAAACATAACCTCCTTGGCGTGGGGGGGGCCCACAGGGGGGGCCACTGATCAGCCTTGGCGGAGGTCTGCGCTCTCCGAGTGCTTCTAGTTGTTATTGTGGCCCTCAGCTCTCTGGGACCCGTAACATATGTACAAATAATAAGAACAGATGATGCCGGGCCGGTTTGGGGAAAGTGAAACTAAAAGTGAAAGTGAAACTAAAGACGCTTTACTAATTCCTCTATTGCCGCATTTCTACTACGTGGAACCACTTCAACTCAGCTTGGCTTGTCTCCCGTTGTTGTACACCTCATTTTCTTTCCCTTCTTACCTTCGGAAACTTATATTTGAGGAGTTACGACGTTTGTTGCCCACACCGGAACCAGAACCGGGCCGGTGTTCACTCTGCCGCCACATTCACAAGCGCCGCTAAGTAGAGTATCAAATACGTGACATTCCTGTAAATGAATCACATGCTGTGGACAAATGTTTGAGGATATTGGAGGGATTCCACCCTTTTGAAGACATGGAAGCTTTGACAGTGTTCCAGTGGACCTGGTGTCGTCTTTTTAGACCGTTTCTGCCACAACACCATGTTGGCTACGTTCTGACCAAAACAATGCAGCATACGTGTGATGTCATCGCGCATGCACAATGAAGGCGGAATCAATAAGCAGAATCGTTAAGCAGACAGACAAACGATTCCAAGGAATCAAGCTACTGGGAACCGGTTCTCAAAAAGAACCGGTTCTCGATTCCCATCCCTAATTCTGCCTCAGTTTATCAGTTTATCATTTACACATGTTCATTACAATCACACAAAACATTTAGTAACAGGCAGAATATTAGTAAAATTGCTTTTACTTTTCTTAAGACATTTCTATTTGTTCATATATGTTCAGATTATTCAATTTTTTTGTAAAAGTATAGTTTGGTAATGTAAACATTTTCATGCAATTTTAGTTTTTTACACCAAAAAAAAACAAAGAGAAAATTTGGAGTTGTCATTATTTATAGGTTATTGTGATAATATTTTACTGGTCTGACCCACTTGAAATCTAATTAGACTGTATTTGTCTGTATGTGGAACCTGAATTAAAATGATTTTGACACCATCCCTAATCAGACCAGTAAAATACTGTCAGAATAACAAATATTTAATGAAAACTGTAAATTTTTCTCTTTGTTTTAGTGTAAAAAAAACAAACAAAAAAAAAAAAAACGTAAAATTACACAAAAATGTTTACATTTACAGACTAGCTTTTTACAAAAAATGTGAATATCTGAAATGTCTTAAGAGAAGTCTGTGGAATTTTAATAATATTCTCCCTGTTATTTAATGTTTTGTGTATTTGTAGATCCACTGTGATCTCTAAGTTGTGATTCACATGTACAGTATAAATGATAAACTATGGCAGGGGTGTCAAACTCATTTTCTTCCAGGGGCCACATTCAGCCCAATTTAATCTGAAGTGGGCCGGACCTGTAAAATAATAACATGAAACCCACTAAATAATGACAACCTCAAATTGTTTTAGCGCAAAAAAATGACTTTCAATTATGCCAATATTTACGTTTACAAACTATCCAAACAAAAAGGATGTGAATAAGCTGAAAAATATGAAATTTGTTTAGAAATATAAGTACAATTTTATCAATATTCTGCCTCGAGTAACCATTTATACATATGCATTACAGATCCGATCTACAAAGGCACAAAACATACAGTAACAGGCAGAAAATTGTTAAAATTGCACTTAATGTTCTTTAGACATTTCAGGTTGTTCATATTTGTTCAGATTATTCACATTTGACTGTTAAAGGATAGTTTCTTAACCCTTTCATGCACACTGGTCACTACAGTGGACAGCTATTCTACAGCTGTTCCCTTGTATATTCCTGGATTTTGTTGTTCTTTTTGTTGTTGTTTTTTTTTTTTTGTTTTTTTTCTTACACATATCTTTATTAAAGTTTTAAGACACCACATGTCTTTTCTGACATGAATTGGTAACATTATGTAGATCTCTCCTGAGCATAAACCCCCAGAATCACAAGCCCTGCCCATAGTTTTCACACAATTTATCAGTAAATACATGTTTCTGTGCGTCAAAAATTAAACGTGTGGTGTCCAGCTGAGTGGATATTTTTGCAACTTCATGAAAAATAGGTTCATGAGAATTTTTGTTTTTTTTTAAATGTATTTTAAAATTTAAAAAAATATATTATTATTATTATTATTATTATTATTACATTTATTTTTCAGAAGAAAATTTTCAATCGCATTGTTTTTTGTTTTTCATGCCTAAAGAGGAATAAAAACAATCAGGAAAAAAATTTGATTAAGGTTCTCATAATTCGTGCATGAAAGGGTTAATGTAAATATTTTCATAATTTAATGTTTTTTGCACTAAATCAAAGAGGAAAAAAATGGTGTTGTCACTATTGATAGGCTATTATGATATTAATTTTTGAGTTTGATACCCTAACTTCCACTTTACAAATTCATTCCGCGGGCCGGATTGGAACATTTGGCGGGCCGGTTTTGGCCCCCGGGCCACATGTTTAACACCTGTGAACTATGACGTAATATTGTTAACATTGCACTTATTTTACTAAAGAATTTTCAGGTTGTTTGTATTTATTCATGTTATGTTCAAGTACAATTCATAGATGTAAACATTTTCATTATGGAATTTACTTTTTTCACTCAAAACTTCTTATCCTTCTATTTACATTATTTTACTGGTCCGACCCACTTTATATCATATGAGGCTGAATGTGGCCCCTGAACTAAAATGAGTTTGACACCCCTGCACTCTAAAAGATTATTAATAGGCTCAACATAAAAAAAATTGAGGTAACAATTTCCAGTAATGTTTTTAAATTATTTCAACTTGGCAAATTGCTTAAATGCCACAAAACTTCTCTAGTTAAGTAAACTCTCTTACTTTAGTACAAACAACATGATTTGCTTTTTACTCTTCGAGCTTAATTAAGTCGAACCAACTTAATTTTAATTGTGTAAAAACTACTCCATTTAGTTATATTGACTTATTGTTTTACTTTTATTCTACTCAAAAATGTTTATACAAGTAGTTTCTTTAATTTTTTGAGTTGGTCTAACTTATTTCTGTACATCAGAAGAAATTCCACATGGAAATTCCAGTTATATGATTGACCCGTTTAATTCTCTGCACAACTAGCTTATTAAATTTGTCTGCATGTTAATATCTCAAATGTACACAGTACTATTGCTTTCATGTTCTTGCAGATATTAATTTATATTTAATTTAAGATAAGCAGTGAGGCGTTACATCAAGCTGCATTACTGCAACCAACAATAAACAGGAAAGGCACTGTTTGGCCTATGGCTCTGACTCATGGTGCAGTTCTATAAAACTTTAAAAAAATAAACACAGAAAAGCCAGTAAACATTAGCATGCACACATTAACTCAAAATTAACACCAACATCACAACCCTGCTGAACCCCTGCACATAAAAGAACACGTTTTCAACAATATACCCAATACCCACAATGCAATGCAGCAAATACGCGACAATATATACTACAATTTTAAATTAGAAAGGAGCAAAATGTGTATTATTCAGTCCTTGAATAATTAAAACTACTGTTGCAGAAACAAAGCTAAATTCTATCAAGCCTTAAAGTTTGGTGCAGTTCTGTGCAAACTCATGTTTCTCCCTTTTTTTTCTGTGCTTCCCTCCTTTTCTTGCGGTAGGCGTGGTCTGTCAGCAAAACATGTCCAGGCTCGTCAGCTTTGTACTCAGCTTTTAGAGGAAGCTTACAAGATTTTTAAGCTGTACTAACTTAATATATTTCTTTGTTAAGTTAAAGGCAGAAATGTCTGTTCAAAATCAATATGTTATTAAGTTAAGAGTGTTTTCCTTGTTTTTCATTTAGAATAAAATAACTTATCATCTGATTTAAATGTGTACATGTAACGAACTTAATTTTTTTAAGCAGAGAAAGCTCTTGATTTTAAGCTTAACTTACTAACCCCATGAATCATTTTTTTAGAGTGTGTGCTCAGTGTCCATGCGCTACAGCTGAGTTAAATGGAGGTTGAGGTTGAATTGTCCCTCACATTATAAGGCACATGTTTTTTTTTACCTGTAATATCTTGTCTCATGCAGGTACTTACATGTTCGACACTTGCAGCTTGTTAGAATTTAACACTACAGTCTGGAATTAAAGTTGTTGATTTTTTTTTTTTTTTCTTTTAAATGAAGCTGTAACTAATGAACATATTTTTCACAAGTATATCAAGTATAATTAAATAGCGGTGATGTGTTTGATCTTTTTATCTTTTGAGCAAACTTTTTTCCTTTTTTTTTTTTTTTTTTTACCTTTGCAGCTTTTACAAGGTGGTATTTCTTTTCCTTTCTGTGTGCACTGTGACAGTAACTGCAACACCAAAAGAAACAGAAAATTCACAGGCAAATGGGGAAAGTAGATCTGACAGGGCTCCGCAGCTAAAATCCTCATCATTAGCCTTACATCTTAAGCAATTAGTAAATGCAGCTACAGCTCAGGGGATTTTATGTTCTGCAAAGTTGTTGATGGGCTGTTTTTAGCCACTATAGAACAGATAATGAATGCATGAATTTAAAGAGAACAGAGAATTTGCTCAAATAGGATGTTAATGAGGAGAAAGTGGAGGCAGCCCTTGTCTCATATGAAATGGTTTTGCAGCACAAACAACATCCTATGAACTGATGAAAGCTCATATACATATATTTAAGAAGAGGATAATGACAGGATGTGGCTTTTCCCTTGTGGATGTAAATTGGTAGTATGTTTGCCGCTCGGTAGGTTAGCGTCTGGAAGAGTTTTGGCACACTAATGTCACTCAAATTATAGCAGAGATGAAAGATTTCTGCCACTATTATTATCGAGCCGTAATGCCCTTGAATCTGAATATATAGGCACAAAAAACACAAAGAAGAAAGAGTTCAAACTGGCATATTCAGACATTCTGTTCACAGTTCTTTGAGATTTTAAAAGGATTCTCCGAAGTGTGTTTTTTTCTCTTTATATGCCTTTGAAATGGAGTCCCAGTTACTGTATGCATTCTGCCATACCTCCATATACACAAAACCAAAGAATGATCTCTTAAGATTGCATTAAATGTACTGTATTCCTGCTCTTCTTTGCATTGCTTGTCTGGAATTAAGATCCCAGGGGGGCTTGTGCTGTCCATTAACATTCCCCAAAGTGCCTCCATAACTAAGAAGATTCATTTTATTACAAAGTGTAGCATTCATTTCATCCCTAAAAAGCAATTATGGCACCCATTTGGTACAAAGTCACTTTGTCCTGCAGGGTTTTAATTTCAGAGACTACAGAAGGCTGAATGCCCAGATAAACAGCCGTGTTAGTTAAGGGCAAAGATTGACAGGTGCTTCAGCTGGTTCAGTTAATAGAAATGTTGTTGTCATAATTTGCTTTCAGGGGAAATAACTGAGGCGCTTTGAAAAAATAGCAACAATTTTTCAACAGAAAATGAGAAAAATTTTAAAGTAAGTTTCCCTCTGTGTTTGGAGGAGAATAAAATGGCCTTTTTTTTCCGCAGTAGCTTATAGTACAGACATTTAAAGTTCCTCACACAACTCATATGGAGTCATATTGTAATGTGCAGTATATTTGTAACTAGTGCTATTTTCAAAGCAGATTTCAAGCAATAAGCATATTTTCAATAATAATAATAAAAACAATGTTTTCTCACTCTTCTCATGAAATGATTGTGACCCTGTCATTTATTCTTGATAAAGTGTAACTAGGACGTAGAATGTAATTGTTCCTTTTTAGCTTACTGGTCGACAGGCTGTAAGCTGTTGTCGTCTGTTGTCATCTGTCGTCTGTCACAAAAATTTCAATCGTCTTCTTCTCCAAAACTACAATTCCCATTGATTTCAAACTTGGTATACAGCTTCTAATGAAATTATTTGGATCCCAATCTGATTCTGGATTTGGTGCGACTTTGAAAAATGTCCCCATTATAACAGATAGGAAGTGGATGGATGCAATAACTCAGTAAATATAAATGATATCCAGTGTAAATTTCTACAGTCCAGCCCTGATGGGGAGATGACCAAAACATAATGTCCACATGCTGATCAGGATCTCCTTCTGAATCTGGAACTGATGGAAAATTTAACATGGGCTCTTATGGGGAAAACATTTTAATCATCTTTTTCCCCCAAACTCCAGTTCTGATTGACTTCAAACTTGGTATACAGCTTCTGTATGATGATGTCAACACAAGGGATTGAAATTATTTCCATCCGGATCTGATTCTGGATTTGGTGCAACTTTGAAATATTTTCCCATTATAACAGATAGGAAGTGGATTGATCCAAGAAATCAGTATCAATGATATCAAGTTGGAATTTGAATTTTTTACAGATCTGATTGGAATATGACCAAAACATGGGCTATTTCTGTAATAGAATAAATACACAGAACTGGGTGATAATAAATGGCATCTGGATACATTTCCCAAAGCTTTTCATTTGGCCGGTAAGCTACAGGGCCATTGGTCCTATTTTTTTTCCCCATATCACCTAGGGCGGTGCTTCCGAACCTTTTTTGGTTCATGACCCCATTTTAACGTCACAAATTTCTAGTGAACCCAGACATTCAAAACTGAGACATTTTTTGGCTAAAATTAATTTATTTTTGATCTTGTAATAGTTTGCTATACTATGTTGCAAATAAACATCCATTTTAGACGACATTTAGTCTATAAACAGGGGTGTCAAACTCATTTTAGTTTAGGGGCCATATTTAGCCCAATTTGATCTCAAGCAGACCAGACCAGTAAAATAATGACTTAATAACCTATAAATAATGACGAATCCAAGTTTTTCATTTTGTTTTCGTACAAAAAACCCCAATTAAATCATGAAAATATTTACATTTTACGAAAAAACAGACATTTCGTTTGAAAAATTAGTGCAATTTTAACAATGTTATGCCTTGACTTATTATTTATACATGTACATTTACACACAGTGTTACATAAACATTTGGTAACAGGCAGAATATTGTTAAAATTTTGGAGTTTGGAACTAAAATTTGAACCATTTCTACAATATTCCATCTCTTATTATTATTATTATTATTATTATTATTATTAACACAACTACAGATCACAGTGGATCCATAAATGCACAAAACATTTAGTAAGAGGCAGAATATTGTTCAAATTGCACATTTCAGGTTGTTCATCTTTGTTTTTATTTATGTATTTATTTGCATTTTATTGTGAAAGAATAGTTTTGTAAATGTTAATATTTTCACAGTGTAATGTTATTTTTTTCACTTAAATTTTTTCCACATAATGTTTCACAAAGAAAATTTGTCGTTGTCATTATTTATGAGTTCTTGTGTTGTTATTTTTACTGTAGATCACATTGGTCTGTATGTGGAACCTGAACCAAAATAATTTGAACCACCTGGACTGTTCAGTTTAATTTTTGCTCTTTCATCCTGCAGGGCCGGAATGGAACCTTTGGCGGGCCAGATTTGGCCCCCGGGCCGCATGTTTGACACCTGTGGTCTATATAATGTATATTATTATGAACAGAGGCAGTAAATCCAGGTGTAGATTACTGCACAAAGTAAGAATTTGATTTTCCTTGGTCAGGATATGTACAGTCAGTCCAGCTTGGATTTGCAAGGCTGACAATTAATACTGAACAAACAAGAACTCAAACTATGAATTATGAAAGAGCTGCAGCATCTGAAACTGACCACAATGAACATTTGACAGATAAACAGAACCACAGTGCTGCAGTTTCAGTTTCACAGTTTGTCATGTCTTTTATGTGTTGGGATTGTCTCTGTCAACTCACCATAGATTTTTTTATTAGTACGCTTTTTTTTTTTTTTTTCTTAATTACTAAAAATTTCAGGTGTCCCCATTTGAATTCCAGGTGACCCCACATGGGGTCCCAACCCCAAGGTTGAAAAACACTGTATTATTGTGACACAAGGTTCAAGTAGCTCTGCACAGCAACAGTAGGTAGAAATGTCCTCCAGTACCTTTAGTCTTTCATTTTTACTGTATTAAATAAGTTGAGCCAGTAGTTCTACTCTTACCATTCTTTTTTTTTTTCACTCAAATATCTACTTTCTACTGGAAAAAAGGAATAAGTACAGGTTACTTGTCACCTCTGCATATCCCCAAATGTATGAACATTATTAACCGACACTAACAAACAATGCAGGCTCATTTTACCCCTTAATACAAGTTTCTTCTTCCTGTTCAGTACATTATCTCTTTTTATCAGTTATTAGAAATTTCAGACGACCCCATTTGAATTCCAGGTGACCCCACGAAAAACACTGACCTCGGGTTAGATTAAAACCATCAGAATTCAACTCACTATGGTTTTTGACACATACCACTATAGTACAATAGTGTATCCTATAATGTTTCCTGCAGCATTTAAAAGCAAATCATTTCCACTCCTTGCAATACTGTCTGTTTTTATTACTGCAGGATGTTTCTGAACTCTGCCCATTACAGCTCAAATGTTTCCTCTTTTCCCACTGCTGTTTTAGTAAAGTCAGTCTTGCATTAAAACAATAAAATCAATACAAATCCAATCTTATCTTCGTCTAAACTTTGTCAGAGCCAGTCTTAACATCCTTGGAGTCTTGAACAAAGTTCTACTCAGGGGCAGGTGGGACCCACGAGTCACGTAAACCATTTTCTAGCATCATACAATCACACCTGACGTCCCAGAGCAGGGGTGTCAAACTCATTTTCTTTCAGGGGCCATATTCAGCCCAATGTGATCTCGAGCGGGCTGGACCAGTAAAATAATAGCAGAATAACCTATAAATAATGACAACTCCATTTTTTTTAGTGCAAAAAATAACATTGAATGATGAAACTATTTCTATCCAAAACAAAAAGGGTCTGAATAACTGGAAAAAACTGAAATTTCGAAAGAAAAACAAGTACAATTTGATCAATATTCTGCCTCAACTTATGATTTATACATGTGCATTACAGATCAGATCTACAAAGGCACAAAACAGGCAAAATATTGTTAAAATTACACTTATTTTTCTTTAGACATTTCAGGTTGTTCATATTTGTTCAGGTTATTGACATTTTATTGTTGAAGGATATCAGAATTGAATGTTCTTTGCAGTAAATCAAAGAGAAAAAAATTGGTGTTGACATTATTTAGAGGCATAATGTCATATTATTTTTCTCACATTAACTCTTTCATGGATAGTGGTCACTACAGTGGACAGCTATTCTACAGCAGTTCTCTTGTTTATTCATGGATCTTGTTGTTTTAGTTCCATATCAGTCAACACATTGGACGCTCTTGCATCATCTCAGACACTGCAATTCATACCATTACTGTAACTTGGCTGCTCTAGATAAACCTGATCTGCAGTAACACATTTGATTGAAAATTAAATACTTGTTATTAGACTGTAATCAATGTAATTTTTTTTTAAACAAAAGTTGTTTTTTTATGTTATCTTCATGAAGTGAGTAATGACTAGTAATGGAGTACAATAAAATGTGAGAAAACATCAGATTAGCAGCATTAAAAATGTTTTTATTTCATAGATTTCACACTATATATCAGTAAATATATGTTTCTTTGCTTGAAATATTAAACACATGGTGTCCAGCTGAAACGCCATGAAAAACAGGTTCGTACATTTTTTTTTCAAACACATTGTTTTGTTTTTTTTTGTTTTTTTGTTTTATGCCTAAAGAGAAATAAAAACACTCAGGAAAAATTCTAATAATTCATGCATGAAACGGTTAAACCAAGAAGAAAATTTGGAGTCATTATTCCTAGGTTATTATGC
This sequence comes from Sphaeramia orbicularis, assembly GCF_902148855.1. Classification (NCBI taxonomy): domain Eukaryota; kingdom Metazoa; phylum Chordata; class Actinopteri; order Kurtiformes; family Apogonidae; genus Sphaeramia; species Sphaeramia orbicularis. The sequence continues at coordinate 57,390,109 of NC_043961.1, forward strand.
TATTATTTTTGAATTTGATGCCCTTGACTGTTAATATCTTCAGGGTAATTTTTGCATTTTGCACTTTGTAAATTCATCTTGTGGGCCAGATTGGAGCCTTTGGCGGGCCGGTTTTGGCCCCAGGGCCACATGTTTGACACCTGTGTCCTAGTGCATCCACTACTTCCACACTTCTATTCCTCCCCTACAACAATTTGCTCCATTTGTCGGTCTAAGAATCTGTACACCTAAACAAAAGAGAGCGGGGCTGTGTTAGGAGTCAAACTACATGTGGATCGATTGAGTCTGTACTTGTACTGACTGATAATTCCTCCGCTTTAGCACCTGTATATTATATTTAAGACCACTACTATCAATCTTGTCAGCTGTATCTGGCCCATTTAAACTAGCTCTCTAACATTTTCTTTTCAACATTTTGAAATATAAAGTACTATGATAAATAAAACCATGGCTTGGCTGACTTCTTGATGCTTATTTCTGAAGAGAGGGGTATATTTATTACAATGTGCCAAGCTAATCAGCATTTCAAAGTAAGTATTTGATCAGTAGCCAGTGTCAAACTATTGCTTTCCATCTTGGATCAGTCCAGAGTTGTAACTAAGCCTTGACGTTGGTCGATAATGTCGTTTTAAAATTAGGTGCATCTATGAGGAGTGCCATTTTGCTTATATATTGTCTGGACTGAACCCCATAGAGCAGAGGTGTCTAACTCTTTTCAGTTTAGGGGCCACATACAGACTAATATGATCTAAAGTGGGCTGGACCAGTAAAATGATATAAATAATAGGATAAGAACTAATAAATAATGTCAACTCCAAGGTTTTCTCTATGTTTTTGAGTGAAAAAAATAAAATTCCATCCAAAATTCTTAAGAAAAATTCGGACCAATGGCCCTGTAGCTTACCGGCCAAATGAAAAGCTTTGGGAAATGTATCCAGATGCCATTTATTATCACCCAGTTCTGTGTATTTATTCTATTACAGAAATAGCCCATGTTTTGGTCATATTCCAATCAGATCTGTAAAAAATTCAAATTCCAACTTGATATCATTGATACTGATTTCTTGGATCAATCCACTTCCTCTCTGTTATAATGGGAAAATATTTCAAAGTTGCACCAAATCCAGAATCAGATCCGGATCAAAATAATTTCAACACCTTGTGTTGACATCATCATACAGAAGCTGTATACCAAGTTTGAAGTCAATCAGAACTGGAGTTTGGGAGAAAAAGATGATTGAATTTTTTCCCCATAAGAGCCCATGTTAAATTTTCCGTAAGTTCCCGGATCCAGAAGAAGATCCTGATCAGCATGTGGACATTATGCTTGGGTCATCTCCCCATCAGGGCTGGACTGTAGAAATTTACACTGGATATCATTTATATTTACTGAGTTATTACATCCATCCACTTCCTATCTCTTATAATGGGGAAATTTTTCAAAGTCGCACCAAATCCAGAATCAAATCTGGATCCAAATAATTTCACTAACTTTTGTTGACATCATCATAAAGAAGCTGTATAACAAGTTTGAAGTCAATGGGAATTGCAGTTTTGGAGAAGAAGACGATTGAAGTTTTTGTAACGGACAACAGACGACGACGGACGCCGCATGACGACAATAGCTTATGGCCTGTCGGCTGGTAAGCTAAAAAAGTGCAATGTTAACAATATTACACCTAAGTTGATCATTTATACATATGCATCACAACTTACAGATTGAGTAACAGGCAGAATATTGTATCAAATTCCACATACTTCTCTTAAGACATTTCAGAATGTTCATATTTGTTCAGGTTATTCATATTTTTTGTTAAAGGATAGTCTGTAAATGTAACTTTTTTCTAATTTTACTTTTTTTGTACTAAAACAAAGAGGAAAATTTGAAGGTTTCATTATTTATAGGTTATTAGGATAATATTTTATTGATGATTTTAGACAGTCAACTGAAGCTTGATAAACAGATTAATGCAGTCGTTGAAACTAGTTTTTTCCAGCTTTGTCTTTTGGCCAAAGTGAAGCCATTCCTCTTTCGCAGAGATCTGGAGAGAGCAATCCATGCTTTTATCAGTTCCCGTCTAGACTACTGTAATGCACTTTATTATGGTCTCACTCAGTCTTCACTCCATCGCTTACAACTAGTACAAAATGCAGCTGCCTGTTTTCAGACCAACTCCTCCAGATTCAACCGCATCAGCTTCATCCTCTCTTCTCTCCACCGGCTCCCAGTCCACCATTGTATTGATTTTAAAATTTTTTAATGTTTGTTTTTAAAGCTTTAAATGGTCTAGCTCCTTCCTATTTATGTGAGATTTTAACAGTTCACCGCCCCAGCAGAGCCCACCGATCGTCCTCTCAGATGGTTTTGGATGTCCCCAGGTCCCGATATAAACAATGGGGTGATCGTTCATTTGCTGTTGGGTCATTTCATTCCAAATCAACCAGATGTCAGAAAGTGCCTCGCATGACCCCCTCAGAAAATTCTGACTTGTGCAATAATCAGTGCTAATGTAGCGGGAGGTAGATTGTCCCTCGGCAGCTCCTGTACCGGGTCCACCCCAGTTTGCTCTAGCTTCCGCAGTCCAGTCATTTAGACAGAGTATATAGATGCAGGCGGACAGGGCACAGGTAAGCCGCCATTTTGTTTGTTTTACCCTACTGCTGATGTGACTGGTGCTGCGTTAAGCTGGACACCCTGTAGACACCAGCCTGGGTCGCTGCAGTGGATGGAAGGACGCCTTTGGGCCACGCATACCTGTTTCTTTGTTTTTCTTAGGTATAACTTTTTACTCTTTTTGGTTAGCGACTGTAGAGATATTTTGACCATTAACACCATGTGTGTTTTCTTTTAGGAGCCCGGCCATTGCTGTTTTTATATGGGTCTCATTATTATGATTTGGGTCTAGCGTTTCTGTGTTGGTTCTTGTTACCTCCGCCAAGGAGGTTATGTTTTTGCCAGGGTTTGTTTGTTTGTTTGTCTGTCCGTTAGTGTGCAACATAACTCAAAAAGTTATGGACAGATTTTGATGAAATTTTCAGGGTTTGTTGGAAATGGGATAAGGAAGAAATGATTAAATTTTGGTGGTGATCGGGGGTGGGGGGGCCCATTTCCAACAAACCCTGAAAATTTTATCAAAATCTGTCCATAACTTTTTGAGTTATGTTGCACACTAACGGACAGACAAACAGACAGACAGACAGATAGACAAACAAACAAACAAACAAACCCTGGCAAAAACATAACCCCCTTGGTGTGGGGGGGCCCATGGGGGGGGCCACCGATCAGCCTTGGCGGAGGTCTGCGTTCTCCGAGTGCTTCTAGTTTTTTTGTTTGTTTGGGCTACGTTTATATATATGTTCCAGTGATTTATGTGGCTGGTTGTTCACCGTGCAGTGCCCTTTTTTTTTGCGTGTGTGTTGAACCCTTTTTCCTTTGTATGGTTTTTAACCCGTGTTCCTTTTGCTGCAGGGTCTGGTCTGAGCACGGTTGCCCAAGCCGGTGGTGATAGAGTTCCCCACTGCCGCCCCATCACTCCCCATGTGTGGTATTTTGCACGTCCTCACTCACCTTTGCATGCTTTTGTTGTCCTTGTAGTTTTCTTGTTTTGTGTGTGTGTGTGTTGCACGGAGCGTGTAGTGAGTACTCTGCCCCCATTTAATTCCGCCTCTCACCGTGTGCACCCACGGCCAACCAGTCCCTAGCATTTTACATTACTGGAACCTTTTGCTGTGTTGTGTTTTTTTGTGGTTTTATCCTTTTTACCATTTTTAGGGTTTAGTTTTTAATAAAGGTCATTTTGTTTAATGATATAAACATTTATAAACTAGAAGCACTCGGAGAGTGCAGACCTCCGCCAAGGCTGATCAGTGGCCCCCCCCGTGGGCCCCCCCACGCCAAGGAGGTTATGTTTTTGCCAGGGTTTGTTTGTTTGTTTGTCTGTTTGTCTGTCCGTTAATGTGCAACATAACTCAAAAAGTTATGGACAGATTTTGATGAAATTTTGTGGTCTGCGCCCCCCCCCCGTGGGCCCCCCCACCCCCGATCACCACCAAAATTTAATCATTTCTTTCTTATCCCCTTTCCAACAAACCCTGAAAATTTCATCAAAATCTGTCCTTAACTTTTTGAGTTATGTTGCACACTAACGGACAGACAAACAAACAAACAAACCCTGGCAAAAACATAACCTCCTTGGCGGAGGTAATAAATTTATGAATGCTCATTTTTTTGTCTCAGGCTTTCTTTGACCACTACATGCAGCTTTGTTAACTTAAAATGTTTACGTGGGCTTGTGCCCCCCTCATGCTTGTTTACACTAATATACTGTTAAAAATGTAATTTACACCTACGTTTGTATACAGTTTGAAGAAAATATAGTCATGCCGTAAAAAAAAAAAAAAAAAAAAATATCAAAACTAGAACCAGTTCTATCCCAAAGCTAAAATTTTGTGCACATCTTGAAACATGTATGAAGACACGGTAAAAATTTCAAAATTTTCATTAACTGGCCACATGGTAATTTGGGTGCTCAAATAAAGAGTACTTTTGTGAAAAATTGAAATCAACCCACTTTATTCATTGCCTCACAGCAACACTTTTCATTGAAATGTAATCTTTGTGCAGTATATTGTTGCATCTTGACCATAAGAATCCATGCAAAAAAAATTCGGTCTCTACATTCATCCATTCTGGCACAGTGCAAGCCTGAAGAGAGAGGACATTTGGAAGAATTAGCCTTTTCGCCTGATTTCAAGGCCTCATGGACCAAACATGAAGGCACCTACAATTATTTTGATGCAAAATATGGTCTTTTCAGGGGGATTTCACCCCAGACAGTAAGTTTCAGCAGTGTGGCTTGAATACCTTAAGAGATATAGCTCCTCAAAGTTGGCCGAAAAGCAAATTTGCTAAATTTAAAGAAAAATACAGTAATTTTCAAAGGGCTGTATCTCCTAAACTATTACAGATATGACATTAGAATTTCAGATGTGTTCGTTTATCTGGTAGGTGAGCAAGTGTGAATTTTTTTTCAGAATTTTCTGAGGGGGTCATGTGGGGACCATTGGTTGAATTGCCATGGAATGACCCTGTTGCTGCTCCAAAACTGTGGAACTCGTTGCCTCCTGACTTGCGAGTCCTCACTGACCTGCCCCTGTTCAAGTCCAGGTTAAAGACTCATCTGTTTAGACTGGCTTTGAACCCTTAGCTCTGAGACACTATTAGGTTTGAATCTGTGGTCTCTTTTATCAATGTGTGTTGTGTCCTATTGTTTTATGCATATTTATGGTACTTGATTAACCTGTTTTTTCTTTTTGTTTTCTTATCTGATAATTTAATCATGCTTTTAGATGTAAAGCATTTTGAGCTTCGTTATGTTGTTCTAAAGTGCGATTGAAATAAACTTTGATTTGATTTGAATATTTTACTAGTCTGATCCACTTTAGATTGAATTGACCTAAAATGATTTTAGCCCTTTCATGCATAGTGGTCACTACAGTGGACAGTTATTCTCCAGCTGTTCTCTTGTATATTCATGGGTTTAGTTGTTTTAGTTTCATATCAGCCAACACAGTGGACACTTATGCATCATTTTATAAACTGCAGTTCATACCAATACTGTAACTTTACTGTTCTTGATTGGTTCTTGAGTGGAAATCAATTGTTAATTGTTATTTTTTGCATATTATCTCCATGAAGTGAGACATAACTAGAAGTAGAATATGTTAAAATGTGAGAAAACATCAGATTAGCTGCATTAAACATGGTTTCATTTCATTGTTTTTGTATCGCTTTATGATATTGGGTTTTAAATACATGTTTTTTTGCTTCAAGAATAAAATTCATGGTGTAGCTGAGTGGACATTTTTGTAAATCTATGAAAAAAAAAAAACTTAATCTCATTGTTTTATTCATGTCTAAGGAGTAATAAAAACACCCCCAAAAAAAAAAAAAAAAACAAAACACCTCAACTAAGGTTCTCATAACTCATGCATGAAAGGGTTAACATCCTTGATTACTGATATCTTCAGTGTAATTTTTGCGCTTCAGAAATTCATCCTAGGGGCCAAATCGGACCCTCTGGCTGCATGTTTGACACCTGTGCCATAGGGCTTACAGCTGGGTTGGTTAAACCTGTGCTTAAGTATGTTCAAACACAATGTGGTTATCCTGTCCAACCTACAGTCACAAGTCAGACTGACTCTGTTGGTTTGCCCATCAGGGCCATGGGACCCTGCTGTCTGCTCAGCAGTTGGCCCACTGGGTTTGTGATGTGGTTTGCAAGGCCTGCAAAGTGAGGAATTGCATTCCTCTAGAGTGCACTCCACATGGGGAATTGCCTCGTCAGCTGCCTTAATTTGTTCAGGAGTGCGTCAGTGGAAGACATCTGCTATCAGCGCCTCGGTCTTCAGTTCCACCTGTGTGCAGTCACATCTCAGGGATAATGCATCTAATTCTATGGATCATTTTGTGCTTGGTGCTGCAGGTTAGAGGGCCCCTTCAGGGTTTAGCCGAGGCAGTTTTTATGTTGCAATCAAGTGGTAATAGTGAAGCCCATTAATGGGTGTAGCATGTACGAAATAGAAACAGGGCTTTGTGGATGTGACTTCACTTTTATGAAAACATGTGTTGCATTCCAACGAGGGTCCGTCTGGTCTGTGTCCTGTTCCTGTCACTGATTCAAAGTCAACGCAGTGACTGGAGTAACAGGCCTTTAAACTAAGGGTTCATGGTTTCTACCTTCTGATCTGGCAATGAGTGCAGAAATGGACCTTTCACTGTTGAAGCGACGCCTCAGGAGAATAAACTAATACCTAGTATTTGGAGAGCACTGACTGAAAGTTATAGGCGGTAACTACTTACTTACAAAATTACAGAAAACTCTTTCAGTGATTGTTGTGTGACTGGACAGTTCGTCATCCTCCCATCGTAGCTGCAAAAAGTTATGCTTACTTTGAACTAAGAGTATCTGAGTAATTTGGGTAAAGGGGCAGCCGTAGCTCAGAAGGTAGAGAAGGTAGAGGTCCAATAACCGAAGGGTTGGTGTTTGAATCCCAATCTGTCCCAGTGTTGTGCTGTTGTGTCCTCGGGCACTTCACCCTCCTTGCCTCCAGTGCCACTCACACTGGTGTATAAATGCATGTGAATGTTTGGTGGTGGTCGGAGGGGCCGTTTGCCGTGAATTGGCAGGCATGCTTCCATCAGCCTGTCCCAGGGCTTCAAATGTACCATAATTTCCAGTCTATAAGCTGCTACTTTTTTCCACACACTGTGGCTCTAAAATGATGCGGCTAATTTATGTTTTCTAGGCTAACGATCGATCCGGCTGACGAAGAAGGAGCTAGAGCTGTTGCATGTAAGCTTGGCATCAATGAAGCGATGGTGAGACGTTGGAGACGGGGTGAGTGCGGCTTATAGTCCAGGAAGTACGGTAGTTGATCACCACCAGAGGGAGAATGTGAGAACAAATGAATAATGGATCAATTATATAAGGTAATATCTACTGCTACAGTACTGTGGCACAAAATATGGGTTTGTCTATTACTACAGAGCCAATGAAATGTCAGCATGTGTACTAGAGCCAATCATGGATGCTATTCCATGAACTCATTAACCTCCGTTGTCACAATACTGTGGTCATTATATGGAGTATACTTCAGTTCGTTCTTTTGTGCATTTTGCTACCACAGTAAGGTGGCAACTCATGGAAGAAACAACAAATTAGTGATAGTCTATAGTATAGAATAGGAATTATGGTTCTAAATACCCTATGCTGCCCTGGTGCTCTTTGCTCTGGAGGCTGAAGAAGGTGGGCGGAGCTACATGTTCGATAAATGCGGTAGTGTGCTGTGTGACTTCTCAGTTCTGAGTCAGTAGAGCGCTGCGGTCCTGTGGAATTCTGCATGCTGAATGTTGTCACAGTGGCTGATTTATATCAATGCTGGATTTACCTACAGGTGGTGTGCACCTCCCACCCCCCATTTGAAAATCTTTTGAAAAAAGAAGAAATACAAGTCCAACTGGGAATTAAACCCCAGTCTTTTGGGTTGAAGTCCGATACGTTACAGCGTGAGCTAAATATCTGGTATCACATGTTGACCTATTTGCTATCTGATTGCCTTGGTACTTTTCGGAATGCAAGTTACCAGTCTAGACATGATATAACGAGGGCGCTGATTGGCTCTGTGGTAATATGTCGTGTTTCCACTGTGTGGTACCAGCTCGACTCAACTCGGCTCGGCCTTTTTGCGCTTCCATTACGAAAAAGGACCTGGAATCTGGTACCCGGTACTAGTTTTTTGGTATCACCTCCACCGAGGTTCCAAGCGATACTAAACCATGTCAAAGCACTGCAGACCACTGATTGTTCAGTTTTCTCTGTGGCCCGCCATTTTACAAAAAACAGATGCAAAAGTGGATAGTAAATAAAGCGGTACATTAATCCACATGATAACAGCCCAAAACAACACCACGGTCGGTCGAGGAGATTCAGTCTTTGGTGGCCGACGTAAAAATTCAGATGAGATAACAGGCAACGAGCAAGTTTATCAGCAACTCTCTGAGCAGACGACACGGAAGTAACGCGCCTCATCGCTATGACGTCCAGGTACTGTAAAGTCAGTAGTATCCTGTAATGGAAACTGTCTCCAAGAATACCGAGTCGAGCTGGTTCCACGTAGTGGAAACGCGGCAATAGACAAACCGATATTTCATGCCACAGTACTGTGTCAATAGCCACTTCGATAATATAAAGTGCCTTGGTCACCTTGGAAAATGCTATAGAAATGTAACCCATTATTATTATTATTAATTTATGAGGCCCTACACAGCTCGCATTATTATTATTATTATTATCTGCATAGGTATAATAACTATATAGAATAGAAGAAATGATCTGATAAAAGATAAAACTATGCACAGAAAAGACAAGTTTTCAACTGCGTCTCCGTTTAAACCAAATCCTAAGAGAAGAGCATGTGTGCCTGTGGGTGGCAAAGCTGTGCTGAACTCACCAAAAGGCGATGTTTGACACACTGATAGTTATAAAATAGTGGGGATATCTTCACCACCCACCTCCTAATATGACTGTGACCCAACTGGGAAGGACTTGAGTGAGTGTCCTACAGGCAGACGGCTGAACTGAAAAGCAGAACTCTGAGATCATATCATCACAGAATATCTACAACAAACTGTGGCGACATTTGCTCTCAGCTCCGCTCAGAGGTGGTCGGCATGTGCTGTTAAGTCACTCGTGGGTTGTGGTGAGCATATTGATTTTCCTGTGGCGTCTCAAATGCATCAAATCAATCCCCCATCCCACCTTCTGCAACCACCCCCAGAAAACTGTCATTCAGGGTTGCAGATGGCACTGAAATGTTTTGCTCATTTCTATTTGATCTTATCTCTTATAACCTGGGCAGAAATAACTAAAATATATAAATAAAGTCTAAGGAGAGAGCGGTGAGTCAGTGCTTGCAACATGCTGTATGTAAACCAAGCCCAGCAATCAAGTGAGCGACAGGGCCGCCGCAACGATTGTCGATCGTCTAAGTGAAAATACATAATGAAAACAAATGAGCAAAAATAGGAGTAGTAACCATATGAAACCTGTGCATTTTGTGAGGAGTAGCGATTCAGGTGGAAAAAGTCTGAAACTTCTCAGCATAGTTGACTGTGAAGTCATTTGTTTGCTGTCAGTGAAACGCTTGGATTCTATATTTTTGGGGGTACGACCTTTCGGAACAACATTTCCATGGAAGGGCCTGAGAAGCACCATACAGAAAAAAAAATCAATAACTGCAGTGAAACCATAAGACCCACAGCTTGTCAAAGGATCAGTGCAGTGTGTTGTAGAAGCATGCGGTCAGCCTGAAATCCATATAGACAGATTTATTATATCATGAGGAAGACATTAGCATAAAAATAGCTGATTGAAAAAGGAGCTCTGGGACATTGTGTATCTTGGACGTTGACTCCCTTCTCAAATAATTAAAAGCGACTCAGGGTTTTACCGTTTGGTTTCATATATTGTGATGCTTGTTTCACCTAATCACTGTCAGTTTCTGTCAAATGTTATTTTAGTGCGTGTGTATTTTAAGATCTAACACACAAGAGCTCTGAAAATATTTTAGTTTTCCTGGCAACACTCGCTCCTTATGATGAGTTTTATAGCGTACTGTACGGGGTTATCCAAAAGGAATGAACCGATTTCATGACGCAATGTTTCAGTTCTCAAGAATCATCATGGAATGAATCAGTGACCATTTGAAAAAGGAGTTCTGAATGGCTGCCACAGGGGGCGCTGTAGTCGTGTCATTTGTTTACCCTTGGAATGGCGAGTCCTCAGCAAAAGCTGTTTTTTTGGGGGGTTGAGCATGAAGGAGATTCCCCTAAGGCAGGGGTGTCGAACTCATTTTAGTTCAGGGGCCACATTAAACCAAATTTGATCTGTAGTGGGCCGGACCAGTGAAATAATAACATAATAATACATAAATAATGTCAACCCCAAACTTTCCACTATGTTTTAGAGCGAAAAAAGTAAAATGATGTGATGAAAATGTTTACATCTACAAACTATCCTTTAAAATAATGTAAATAACATGAACAAACTGAAAATTCTTAAGAAAAATAAGTGCAATTTTAACAATATTCTATGTTTATCATCTCCACATATTACAGATCACAGTGGATCAAAAAATAGGGATGGGAATCGATAAGAATTTAATGATTCCGATTCCATTATCGATTTTGCTTATCGATCCGATTCTTTATCGATTCTCATTGGGTGAGGGAATAAAAGAGTATAAATGAGTGTGTTTGCATTAACTGTCTTTTATATTTCCATCTCTACACAGAAAATATAACATATACAGTATGTACAAATAATAAGAACAGATGATGCCGGGCGCAGTTGGGGGAGGGGGGGGTCATACAGTGAAAGGAAAACCAAAGACTCTTTACTAATTCCTCTATTGCTGCATTTCTACTACGTGGAACTGGTTCGACTGCCTGTTTCCTGTTGTTGTGCACTTCATTTCCTTTCCCCTACCTTCAGAAACTTGTATTTGAGGGGGTACGGCATTTGTTGCCCACACCGGAACCAGAACTGGGCCTGGATGACGGCCTGCCGCTAGATTCACAAGCACTGCTAAGCGGCGTATCAAATGAATCCCATGCTGTGGACAAATGTTTGAACATATTGGAGGTTTTCCACCCTTTTGAACAAATGGAAGCTCTGACAGTGTTCCAGTGGACCTGGTGTCATCTTTTTAGACCGTTTCTGCCTCAACGCCATGTTGGCTACGTTCTGACCAACATAATGCAGCGTACACGTGATGTCATTGCGCATGCACAACAAAGGCGGAATCGATAAGCAGAATCGTTAAGCAGGCGGGCAAACGATTCCAAGGAATCGAGCTGCTGGGATCTGGTTCTCAAAAAGAACCAGTTCTCAATTCCCATCCCCATCAACAAATACACAAAACATTTAATAACAGACAGAATATTGGTAAACTTGCACTTCAGACATTTCAAAATGTCCATATTTGCTCAGGTTATTTGCATTTTTGTTTTAGTGTAGTTTGTTTTAGTGTAAATACAGTAAAATGACATGAAAATGTTTACAGTTACAAAGAGAAAAATTTGAAGTTGTGAGAATTTATAGGTTATTATGATAGTATTTTACTGATCCGACCCACTTGAGATTAAATTGGTCTGTATGTGGAATCTGATTAATTTCTTCAGTGTAATTTTCGCATTTCACAAATTCATCCCACAGGCCGAACTGGACCCTTTGGTGGGCCAGATTTGGCCCCCGCATGTTTGAGACCTCTGCCCTAAAGTGAATGTCTTCTGCGCTGTGTCTCAGGACAAGGTTTATGGTCCCTGTTTCTTTGACAGAAACACAGTAACAGGACAAACAGGACTATCTGGATATGCTCCAAAACTGGCTCTTCACTTCACTGCAAGAAGATTCACATGACTTCATTTTTCAACAAGATGGAGCACCACCCCACTGGCACCTGATGGTTCAAGCTTTTTTAAATGAAAAAGTGCCCCAGCGATGGATTAGTCGGAAGGGGGCCCAAGACCTGACTCTTTGTGCTTGGCCTGTGAGATCCCCAGACCTCACAGTGTGTGATTTTTTCTTGTGGGGATACGTAAAAGACTGTGTTTATGTTCCACCGCTACCCACTAACCTCAATGACCTTAAACATTGAAAAACAACAGCGATCAACTCAGTGGATCGTGATATGCTGATACGCATCTGGGGCAAGGTTCTAATAGTTTTGGATTTTTCAATCTAGTTTAGTTTTATTTAGTTTTGATTTTTTTTTTCTCTAATTCAGTTAGTTTTCATTAGTTTTTAGTGCAGGTTTGCTAGTTTTTATTAGTTTTTGTCATTTTCTAAATGCTTAGTTTCAGTTTAGTTTTAGGTTTTTTTATATCTTTTATCTTCTTCGCCGTCGAATTCAAATAAATCCCAGACAGGACTCTGCTGCTTTCTCCCAACTTTAGTCTCCATGTTTCCAGGTAGAGTAGGGACGAGAAACAGACTATAAATGACAAGTGACGAGAAGTGACGGACCGTTAAATGTCATATGGTGCCAGCAGCTAAAATTGCTTGAGGGGAATGAATCGATCTCATATCAATCAGACATTGACGAAGACGAAATCTAAGGGAATTTTACCCACTAACCTTGATGACCTTAAACATTGAATAACAACAGCGATCAACTCAGTGGATCGTGATATGCTGATACACGTCTGGGGCAAGGTTCTAATAGTTTTGGATTTTTCATTCTAGTTTAGTTTTATTTAGTTTTGACTTTTTTTCTCTAATTCAGTTAGTTTTCATTCGTTTTTAGAGCAGGTTTGCTAGTTTTTATTAGTTTTCATTTTTTCCTAAATGCTTAGTTTTAGTATTAATTTTAGTTTTGTCGTATCTTTTATCTTCTTCACTGTCGTATTCAAATAAATCCCAGACAGGACTTTACTGCTTTCTCCCAACTTTAGTCTGCATGTTTCCAGGTAGAGTAGGGACGAGAAACAGACTATCAACGACAAGTGACGAGAAGTGACGGACCGTTAAATGTCATATGGTGCCAGCAGCTAAAATTGCTTGAGGGAAAGGAATCGATCTCATATCAATCCGACATTGACGAAGACGAAATCTAAGGGAATTTTATCCATAATTGTTCATAAGTTTTAGTTAGTTTTGTAAGTACACAATACAGTTCCAGTTAGTTATCATTTTTTTCTTTTAATTTTAGTTTTTATTTATTTCAGTTAACGAAAATGTTTTTACAACTCTAGTTTTTGTCATTTTGTTAGTTTTCGTTAAAGATAATAACCTTGATCTGGGAGGAATTCTCTTATCGCATTGATTTTGTTCGTGCTGCAGGTGGTGGACACACTGAACACTTGTAAGACAGGAAATAAAAGTTGATTGTGAGTAGAATACTTGTGACTTGGCTGGAGTTTTCCATTGCTTTTCCTTATTAAAATATTTCATAATGAAATCAGTTCAGTCTTTTGGAATAACCGTGTATAGTGCTTAGAATATATTTATGTGTTTATTTAGGGGAGGGGGTGGGACTGTCAGAGGCTATTCCAACAAACACTGTGGAGCAACATTAGCTGTGGGAAGCCCTTTCATGGGACCTCAAGCTGAAGGCTTTGTTAGTCATACATCAAACAAGACCCAAGGCATCACAACAGTTGGAGGCCAATTTTATTCAGGTAACGTGTTGACACACATCTCTTGTTGTCATGCCATCACCTGGGCACACCCAACCATCTGCTCATTACCACACTCTTCCCTGTTGGGCCGGCAACCAGTGAGAGAGGAAATATGAAGAAATATGTTTTAATACCACGCTATTCACTACGATTTTTGTCATTTTCTCTTACTTATTAAAAACTAAGTGCAATTAGACAATAAATATACTCTATAAACAACATCAGATCTTTTTTTTTTTTTTTTTTTTTAACTTAAACATACATTTCAAGTTTTGAAATCGGAAGTTTATCAGTAATTAATTTTAGTTACAGTAGAAACTGTACCAATAAATCTACCTGTCCTCCTGCTTCAGTAGTGGTTCCCAACCTTTTTTTCCTCATGACCCCATTTTAACATCACAAATTTCTGGCGACCCCAGACATTCAGAATGGAGACTTTTTTTTTTTTTTTTTTGCTAAAATTAATTTGTTTTTGATCATGTAATAGTTTGCTATACTATGCTGCAAATAAACGTTAATTTTAGACGACATTTAGTCTGTAAAATGTACATTATTATGGACGCAGGCAGAAAAGCCAGGTGTAGATTACTGCACAAAGTGAGAATTTTATTTTCCTTGGTCAGGATATGTACAGTCAGTCCAGTTTGGATTTCCAAGGCTGACAATTAATACTGAACAAACAAGAACTCAAACTGTGAATTATGAAAGAGCTGCAGCATCTGAAACTGACCACAATGAACATTTGACAGATAAACAGAACCACAGTGCTGCAGTTTCAGCTTCACAGTTTGTCATGTCTTTTATGTATTGTGATTGTCTCTGTCAACTCACCATAGATTTTTTGTCAGTAAGTTTTTTTTTAGGTTTTTTTTTTTTTTTTTTTTTTTTTAATGAATTATTAGAAATTTCAGGCGATCCCATTTGAATTCCAGGTGACCCCACATGAGGTCCCGACCCCAAGGTTGAAAAACACTGTGCTTCAGCAAATATGACTGCATCATGATTGCTTAGAATTTTAAAGTCATTCATTTTTTTTAAAAAAATTATTAAAAATAGGAGCAACATCACCCTAACATCACCACCTATTAGACTGAAACTTTAGAGACTTTGTCTAAGATTTTAAAGGGACAGATCCCTCCAGACCCAATAACAATAATGTTTGGTGTAGAACCAACAGGAGTGGACCATAGCACTGAACAGAATGTTGTTTGGAAGTTTGTGACACTACTGGCCAGACGCCTGGTTCTGTTAAACTGGAAGAACAAAAATCCTCCAACTCATCAGACTCTGCTCAGATATTATGCAACACTTACATTTGGAGAAAATCAAATTTTCACTAAAAGATTATATTAAGTTATTTTTTTCAATTTGGCAGCCCTTTATCGATTACTTTATTATTATGTAAGTAGACAGACCCCCCCCCTGTTTTTTTGTGTATGTGTACATGTGAGTGCAGGTGTAGTGTTCTTGTTCTGACACACATATTCAATACTATATATGACTTTCTTATATTGTCATTGTTCTAATTTCAATTTTTAAAAAAAGAGAAATTAAGAAAGACATAGAAGCAACGTCCCTGTATTTCACTGATATGTTCTAATTTGTGAGGTTGTCTGGTTCTGTCTATGTTCCAGTCCTGTGGTCTGGATGCAGGAGATCAATCTCCCAACAGAAGTGGGTGGAACTTTCACTGGAGGATAAGTCAGCTAATGAAAGGAAAGTCCACATATGACTTCTATCAGTGATCAATAGGAACTGTATTGATATCCCTAACCATTTTCATGTTATAAGCCAACAAAATATGGCTCATTGTAAGTAAAGGCAAGTTTTTAATATTTCAGAAATTTGTCAAAAATGATTAAAAAAAATCTAAATATCTCAAAACTACGAACAAACTTTGTAAACATTGTCCCAGGGAAGCGACAAAAAATATTTGAAATGAATCCAACCATTCGCTTCAGAAAAGAAGATTGTTGAAATCTAGACATTGATGACATTGAATTGACCCTTCAAGGTCACAAGTCATGGACCCAATTGAAATTTCATATATGACTTCCTATCAGTGCTCAATAGTGACTATACTGATATCTCTAAGTATGGTCCATTAGAAGTATAGGCAAATTTTTAATATTTAAAAAAATCATTAAAAATTAAAAAAAAATTGAAATTTCTCAAAACTGTGAGCAAACTTTGTAGACATTGTCCCAAGGAAAATACATATAAAATTTGAATTGAATGCGACCAGTAGTTTCGTTACAAAACATGTTTGAAAAAATCGTTAATGAAGATGACAACAGCAAAGACGACAACGACGACAATGACGTTGGACACAGCACCTTCACAATAGCTCATGGCCGATCATCTGGTGAACTAAAAGAAAGTAGTTGCTAATTTTCTTATTTATTCAGGCGTAAAACATATT
>NC_043961.1:59089383-59216883 GCF_902148855.1 Sphaeramia orbicularis
ACAAATTTATTGTTTAAGTTTTTTAAGCTGATTTAGGATAATTTTGGTGTGCTGAATCCAAAAATCACATTAATTTTGCTCAATCAGGTCAACTTTCTGAACTATGCTACATATTGGCTTTTTAACATTTTTGCTTACATTTATGGGCATTTTCACATCATATGATACAAAATTCTTTCATATTTCTTGTAATAAACGAGTTCTGAAGATTTTACTTTTGCCAATTTATGATTAATGTTTTTTTTTAATATCACAGGTGAATGAAATGGCTTCGACTAGAAGATCTTGCAAAAATAAGCCTGACGTATTCTGCTACATCTGCGGTGAATACACCATTGTACCTAACAGGAATCCTGTTAGAAGATGATTTTTTTTCTCTTCAAACCTATTTTGGGTGAGAACTATATAAAAAATCAACTGAAAAAGTCACAAAAATTTAATCAATTTTCTGAGAAGATCCAATTTTTCAAAATCAAATTAGCAAAAAAAACCTGACCTGATTGAGAAAAACAGATGTCATTTTTGGATTTAGCGGTGCAAAATGGTCCGAATTCGGTTGAAAAAACCTAGACAACTTGCAAAAAACATTTTTTTGTAACCCAGTGTAATTCCTGTTTTTACACTCTAATGCTGTTTAATGTATTCTAACTCATACACTCCATTTACAGAACATTTAATGGGGTCTGGGTAATTTGTCTCTTTCTGTATAGTACATGTTGGGTTGTCTGAGTGGTTGTTTTTCGGTACACAGTATACTGGACATGAGTGGGCTGTCTCCATGTGCTGCTTTATTAGCGTCAGGTACTTTTAAGGATTGCCTTTGTATTGCGTGGAAGGATATTTAAGCTGCTTTCCTCATCCCTCTGTTTAGTATTTCTGTTTTGTGTCTCATGTTGATCAAACTGGCCTCTTGAGCACCACAGCTCCAGCCACAGCCTCCCTCTCCTCTCTCCACAGACCTTCTCTTTTCTCTTAAACCTTCATTGCATCAGTCCACCTCTTCAGTTCCTTCCATGTCGTCTGTCTTTTTTCTAGTCCTTCTGTTCTGCCTTCATGCCTACTTGGCTTTCCGTCTCCATGCCTTCTCTGTCTGCCAGAGAGCACGATGTATGCTTAATGTGTATATGTGTGTAAATTATGCACTTCAGTGTGTCCATGCGTGTTTTCCTCTCTGCTCGTGTGTGTGTGTGTGTGTGTGTGTTTGTGCAGGCCGTGTTGCTCATTGCTATCTCCTCATTTGTATTCTGCTCATCTCGGTCCAGGTAGGTAATGACAAGCAGCAAAAGGCCAGGATGTCACAGTTCCACTCAGCTGCTCGCTGACGTCAAAGCTATGTACATACACAGCCTCGCGCGCAAATACACACACACACACACACACACACACACACACGTCACTCACACAAACAAACACACACATGTCCTTGCACACTATGATGTACGTCTACACACTGACGTACTCACTGTGCGAGCTTTATTCCTGTGTCTGTCCCTCTTCCCATTCTTTCTCCAGCTGAGACCTTCATCCTAATGATGCAGCGTCTCCACCTCCACCTCCAGTTCTACGTCTTTCTGTCTGGAGCAAGGTTATTATCATTAACGAAACCTAACGAAACGACGAAAATTAGAATTGTAAAAACATTTTGGTTAACTGAAATAAATAAACACTAATTATTTAATAGAAAAATTAATTAATTAAAAGAAAAAAAAGATAACTGAAACTGTATTGTGTGTTGACAAAACTAACTGAAACGTATAAAAATTCTGGATAAAATTCCCTTCGTTTTCGTCTTTGTCAATGTAGGATTGATATAAAATCAATTTATTTCCCTCAAGCAATTTTAGCTGCTGGCAACATATGATATTTAACGGTCCATCACTTCTTGTCACTTGTTGTTTAGTCGTCTTCTGGTCCCCACTCTACCTGGAAACATGGAGACTAAAGCAGCAGAGTCCTGTCTGGGATTTATTTGAATTTGACAGTGAAGAAGATTAAAGATATAAAGAAACTAAAACTAAACTAAGTAAGTAAGTAAAGTAAGTAAATTTTGTTTATAGAGCACTTTTCACAGACAGAGTCACAAAGTGCTTTATCAAATCAAATCAAAATCAAATTAAATTTACAGAAACGCAACAGGATTCTTCAGGAGCAAACACTTGTGACTGGTGACAGTGAAAAAACTAAGCATTTAGAAAATAATGAAAACTAACAAAAACTAGCAAACCTGCTCGAAAAACTAATTAAAACTAAAGGCGTCCATACACTGTGCGATTATTTCCATCGTTGCATGCAGCTCCATCTCAAACTGTATGAATCAATGGTAAAGTCAGGCTCACAATTCCTGTTCTCACACTGTACGGACCCATGCTTGTATGCGACCTGACTGCTCACACTGTAGGACCATACACCAGAGGATGCACCACACTGTAGGACCATACACCAGAGGATGCACCACACTGTAGGACCATACACCAGAGGAAGCACCACTGTAGGACCATACACCAGAGGATGCACCACACTGTAGGACCATACACCAGAGGAAGCACCACACTGTAGGACCATACACCAGAGGAAGCACCACACTGTAGGACCATACACCAGAGGAAGCACCACACTGTAGGACCATACACCAGAGGAACCACACTGTAGGACCATACACCAGAGGGCGCACCACACTGTAGGATCATACACCAGAGGACGCACCACACTGTAGGACCATACACCAGAGGATGCACCACACTGTAGGACCATACACCAGAGGAAGCACCACACTGTAGGACCATACACCAGAGGAAGCACCACACTGTAGGACCATACACCAGAGGAAGCACCACACTGTAGGACCATACACCAGAGGACGCACCACACTGTAGGACCATACACCAGAGGAAGCACCACACTGTAGGACCATACACCAGAGGAACCACACTGTAGGACCATACACCAGAGGGCGCACCACACTGTAGGACCATACACCAGAGGACGCACCACACTGTAGGACCATACACCAGAGGATGCACCACACTGTAGGACCATACACCAGAGGAAGCACCACACTGTAGGACCATACACCAGAGGATGCACCACACTGTAGGACCATACACCAGAGGAAGCACCACACTGTAGGACCATACACCAGAGGAAGCACCACACTGTAGGACCATACACCAGAGGAAGCACCACACTGTAGGACCATACACCAGAGGAAGCACCACACTGTAGGACCATACACCAGAGGAACCACACTGTAGGACCATACACCAGAGGGCGCACCACACTGTAGGATCATACACCAGAGGACGCACCACACTGTAGGACCATACACCAGAGGACGCACCACACTGTAGGACCATACACCAGAGGAAGCACCACACTGTAGGACCATACACCAGAGGAAGCACCACACTGTAGGACCATACACCAGAGGAAGCACCACACTGTAGGACCATACACCAGAGGACGCACCACACTGTAGGACCATACACCAGAGGAAGCACCACACTGTAGGACCATACACCAGAGGAACCACACTGTAGGACCATACACCAGAGGGCGCACCACACTGTAGGACCATACACCAGAGGACGCACCACACTGTAGGACCATACACCAGAGGATGCACCACACTGTAGGACCATACACCAGAGGATGCACCACACTGTAGGACCATACACCAGAGGATGCACCACACTGTAGGACCATACACCAGAGGAAGCACCACACTGTAGGACCATACACCAGAGGAACCACACTGTAGGACCATACACCAGAGGATGCACCACACTGTAGGACCATACACCAGAGGATGCACCACACTGTAGGACCATACACCAGAGGAAGCACCACACTGTAGGACCATACACCAGAGGATGCACCACACTGTAGGACCATACACCAGAGGAAGCACCACACTGTAGGACCATACACCAGAGGAAGCACCACACTGTAGGACCATACACCAGAGGAAGCACCACACTGTAGGACCATACACCAGAGGAACCACACTGTAGGACCATACACCAGAGGGCGCACCACACTGTAGGATCATACACCAGAGGACGCACCACACTGTAGGACCATACACCAGAGGATGCACCACACTGTAGGACCATACACCAGAGGATGCACCACACTGTAGGACCATACACCAGAGGAAGCACCACACTGTAGGACCATACACCAGAGGAAGCACCACACTGTAGGACCATACACCAGAGGAAGCACCACACTGTAGGACCATACACCAGAGGACGCACCACACTGTAGGACCATACACCAGAGGAAGCACCACACTGTAGGACCATACACCAGAGGAACCACACTGTAGGACCATACACCAGAGGGCGCACCACACTGTAGGACCATACACCAGAGGACGCACCACACTGTAGGACCATACACCAGAGGATGCACCACACTGTAGGACCATACACCAGAGGATGCACCACACTGTAGGACCATACACCAGAGGATGCACCACACTGTAGGACCATACACCAGAGGAAGCACCACACTGTAGGACCATACACCAGAGGAACCACACTGTAGGACCATACACCAGAGGACGCACCACACTGTAGGACCATACACCAGAGGATTCACCACACTGTAGGAACATACACCAGAGGATGCACCACACTGTAGGACCATACACCAGAGGAAGCACCACACTGTAGGACCATACACCAGAGGAACCACACTGTAGGACCATACACCAGAGGAAGCACCACACTGTAGGACCATACACCAGAGGAAGCATACACCAGAGGAAGCACCACACTTTAGGACCATACACCAGAGGAAGCACCACACTGTAGGACCATACACCAGAGGAACCACACTGTAGGACCATACACCAGAGGATGCACCACACTGTAGGACCATACACCAGAGGAAGCACCACACTGTAGGACCATACACCAGAGGAAGCACCACACTGTAGGACCATACACCAGAGGATGCACCACACTGTAGGACCATACACCAGAGGAAGCACCACACTGTAGGACCATACACCAGAGGATGCACCACACTGTAGGACCATACACCAGAGGATGCACCACACTGTAGGACCATACACCAGAGGATACACCACACTGTAGGACCATACACCAGAGGATGCACCACACTGTAGGACCATACACCAGAGGAACCACACTGTAGGACCATACACCAGAGGAAGCACCACACTGTAGGACCATACACCAGAGGATACACCACACTGTAGGACCATACACCAGAGGAACCACACTGTAGGACCATACACCAGAGGAAGCACCACACTGTAGGACCATACACCAGAGGACGCACCACACGTTCTAGTGTTGTATCCGGAAATACGGCGTTAAAATACCAAGGAATCCAAAAGTGCATAGACGATTGTGTATTGGCGTGAGTCACAAAATGGTAGTGCTAAACACAAACCAACGAGCTGCTTTGGTAATATGTGTCATTATCTGCGGGGAATCAAAAAAGAAGAAAAGATGACGACGTGTTTGGTGCAGGAGTTGTTTGTCCAGACGTGGACAGTATGGGCTGTCAGTCCTACAGCAAAGGGAACTAGAGGGAAGATGCAACAGATAAACTGCACTAGGACAATATCCAGCTACTGTTAGCTTAGAATTAGCTTACAGTAGCTGGATATTATTGTATTGGCGCATGCACAGTGTGAGAATTTGAGGCCCATGGGCTCGTGGCACTGCTTTGACAGTGCCATACCCGAGGAGCGAGCAGGATTTCAAACAGCTCCGTTTTCCTTGCGAACACACGATTGCTGGTCATGAGGTGTTCATGTCTTCTCCTTAGCCCATGTCCACTGCACCAAGCAGCACACACCATCAGAGGCACATCTGGACCCAGCCCAGAAAGAGTCGCACAAGTGAGAAATCGTCTCTAAAACCGCACAGTGCCTTAACTGAATTAGATACTCAGACTGCTGAATTCAACCTCCCTCTGTGCACGTCACTGTTTAATACAGTTTGAGGTGGTACACAGAGCTCATATTTCAAAAGCAAAACTGTCTTCCATATACCCTGATATTAGTCCATACTCGGGATGTAACGATATAAACATTTCATATCACGGTTATTGTGACCAAAATTATCACAATTATTATTATCGCGGTATTATTAAAAGTGTGAAATTTTGCTCAAAATGTTCAAAAAGTACTGATACACACACTGAAATAATTTAACCAAGTTGTATTTAAAATAAATAAATAAATAAATAAATAAAATAAAATAATTGGCACAATGTGCTTCTGTTGCAGAAACATTCAAATAAAATATTAACCCCTTAGTGGTCTGAGCTTATTTTGTCCATTTTTCAGTCCTTTTGATTTTACCTTTGTATACTATATAAACAAATGTTTACTATACCCATGTTTGGGATCTTTTTTTTTCAGCACAACTTCATCTATATCATCTGCCTATTATTTTTTCCACTTTAACCTACTATAAAAACACAAAAGGACAAAAAACACACAAAAAAATATATAAAATCTGATTTGAAAATGTATAGAATTTATTGCAGAAATAACACACAGATACTTAACAAACCTTTTCACAGGACTTAAAAGTGAATATGGCTCCAAATATTAGGTATATAAAATTAAAATTGTAATAAATTAAAACTATACTCAAATATTTGACATATAAGCAGATCTTTACGTAGGTGTTTTCTGCAGTAATCAAAACGGTTATCATGATAATTAGAATTTAAACGGTAATACTAACTGTCTGCCAATTTTACCACAGTTTATCGTGTATACCAGTAATCGTTACATCGCTAGTCCATACTGTGTCAAATGCCAACATGCTCTCTCATCCACATGTACTGGTCCTGTTCAAGCCTTAACAAATACTGGACTGAAATCTTTCATACACTTTCTCAGCTGTTAAACATCGAGTTAGATCCAAACCCTTGACTGCTCTGTTTGGTGTAATGGAAGGTGAAGTTCAGCTACCTACAGAAAAACAACGCACTTCATCCTTTGCTGTCCTTCTAGCTTGACGAGCAATTCTGTTTAGATGGAGGGATGCTTTCCCCCCCATTCATGCACAGTGGTTAGAAGACACTCTGTCCTGCTTAAGACTGGACAAAAATTACATACTCACTTCAGCAATCAAATGGGAAAGTCCAGAAAGTGTGGGGTCCCTTCCTAAAACATTCCAGACCCTGTAAATCAGGGGTGTCAAACTCATTTCAGTTCAGTTCCACATTCAGCTAAATTTGATCTGCAGTGGGCCGAACCAGTAAAATAATTACATAATAATACATAAATATGTCAACTCCAAACTTTCCTCTATGTTTTAGAGCGAAAAAAAAAAAAAAATTACATATGAAAAGGTTTACATCTACAAACTATCTTTTCAAAGATGTGAATAATATGAACAAACTGAAAAAAATAGTGTAATTTTTCCAATATTCTGCCTCAGTTTATCATTTACACATGTACGTTATAACTTAGAGATCACAGTGGATCTACAAACACACAAACATTTAGTAACAGGCAGAATATGTTAATATTGTACTTATTTCTCTTAAGACATTTCAGGTTGTTCATATTTGTTCAGGTTATTCACATTTTTTTGCTAAATTATATTTTGTTTTAGTGTAAATACATGAAATATAACATTTTTCAAAGAGAAAAATTTGGAGTTCTCATTATTTCTATGTTATTATGATAGTATTTTACTGATCCTGCCCACTTGAGATTAAACTAGTCTGAATGTGGAACCTGAACTAAAGGGATTGTTAATATCTTAGTGTAATTTTTGCATTCACAAATTCATCCCAAGGGCTGGACTGGACCCTTTGGCGGGGCCGGATTTGGCCCCCGGGCCGCATGTTTGACACCTGTGCTGGTAAACGCTTGACTTTTAGGTTGCAGTTTAACCATGCTGCTTACTCCGTACTTCCTCCTACGCAGGTTTCTGTCGTGATAGTGATCCTTTATTATTTCTAGGCACTGGCAAAGACTGAGGAGGGATTATTTTATATACAGTTTGTGTTTGCTCTGTTTTGCTTTTTTTTGTTTTGTTTTGTTTTTTTCTGTGGTGCTAGCTGCGTTTAATTTACACCCATGCTTACTAACATTTCTTTAATGACCATTCAGCACTGCACTTGTATTATATTGAGAAACTTTAATAAAAGATCTCGATAACAAAACCTAACTGAATTAGAGAAAAAAAAAGTCCAAACTAAATAAAACTAAACTACAATGAAAAATCCAAAACTATTATAACCTTGGTCTGGAGCTGCATGAGGCTAAAGACAATAGCCTGGGAGCCGTCCACACGCCTTTCCTCTACATCTACATGTCTTCCCTCTTTAATCTCTCTTCTGTGCTGTTGTCTGTATTTATGTTTGACTTCCGGCGTTCTTTCTCTGCCATCTCCTTCCACTTTTCTCTCCAAATTGCAGATCACACTGTCCTTTCCATCTTTTTTTTCTCCCCAGATTGGTTTGTAGGTTTGTACGTTCTTGCTTTATCTAATGTCTTCAAATCATTTACCGCTCTTGCTTTCAATCCCTGTCTGTAAGGTATTTTATAAAGCTATTTTAAAAAAGACACAAAATCATTGTTATCTATGTGACTAGTAGTCTGACAAGCATCATTACTGATGTGTTCCTGTCATTTTACTTCTGATTACTGCACTTTTCTCCAGATTGCAGCAGGTTTTTTGTGACACAGATGTGACTTTTGTAAAAACCTAACACTCTGAAAAATATTTCATTTTATGCTTTAAAAATTTGCCGATTCACTCTTTGAATATGTTAACTTCTGATGTACAGTCACGGAAAAAAATTATTAGATCATCATAAGTCAACAAAAACAATAGTTTTCCAATCAAGTACTAACTCCTGTGTGTATCATGTGACTAAAACAGACAAAAGAAAACATGGAATGCCTAAAAGCACTGTTTTTGTCAGTACAATGTCATAGATATTGATGGAAGAACTGATGTGATTTTGGTTATTTTCAAGAAAACATGTTAAATGGATAGATATCAGCTCAGAAATTAAACTACTATGAGCTATTTTTGTTGGTATCATTATATTTGTCCAAACAAATGGACCTTTAGTTGGACCAGGCATTAAAATGAACAAGAAACTGAAGAAAACAAAGGGTGGACTAATATTTTTTTCTGTGACTGTATAATACCCATTTTCTATGGCTTTGGAGCTGACCGTGGTGCTGAAAGTCAGTTCACTAAGTCAGCTTCAGAACCATGGTCAGCTCCATGTCCATAAGTGCTATAAAAACTATAAGAGTATTTGTGCGTACTATAATAGTGGCTTTATGTCAGGGATGGAGGGGGATTCACCGATCTGAATGGGTGGTCCGAGACAGATGTTTGCGATGTGGTGGTCTAATATTTTTTTTTCTGCGATTATATAATATCAGATTGTATCTTATCTTATCTTGTCCTATCTTTTTTTTTGTAATTATCTTTTTATTTATTTGGAAAGGCAAATGTCCATCTCATACGTTTATTCCTGCCTTAGTCATTCAAGAAAATAAAAAAAGGATGGATGCAGAAAGTTTGAGTGATTATATCCATACTGCCCCTTCCAGGATTTCTTTTTACGGACCACTAATTTTCCATTTGAAGCAATAACACAACAAATAGAACACTGGAGCACACCACCTCGTACAATCAAAACATCACTTTAACCCTTTCATGTATGAATTATGAGAACCTTAATCAAGATTTTTTCCCTGAGTGTTTTTAGTCAACTTTACACATGAAAAAATCAATGTGATTGAAAATTTTTTATGACCCTATTTTTCATGGAGTTACAAAAATGTCCACTTAGCTGGACACCATTTAATTGATTTAATTTTTGAAGCAAAAAACATGTATTTACTGATATACTGTGTGAAAACTATGAAATAAAAAACATTTTTTATGTCGCTGATCTGATGTTTTCTCACATTTTATGTTAGCTATTATTCACTCAAATAATATGAAAAAAAAAAAAAAAACTTTTTGTTAAAAAAACAAAAAAACAAAAAAAAAAAACCCCTGTTCATTACAGTCTAATAACAATTAGCAATTGATTTACACCCAAATATGTCACTGCAGATCAGGTTTATCAAGAACAGCAAAGTTACAGTAATGGTCTGAATGTCAGTGTATGGGATGGCGCATAAGCGTCCACTGTGTTGGCTGATATGGAACTAAAACAACAAAACCTGTGAATATACAAGAGAACAGCTGGAGAAGAACTGTCCACTGGAGTGACCAGTATGCATGAAAGGATTAAAAGGAGGACATGTTCACACAAAGCACAAGTACAGTCAAATGAAATCAGATTGGATTGGTTTTATATACTCAGACCATTTGGACCAGATCTTCTAAAATTTGTTTTTTTCAACTCTGACGGAAAAAGATACCTTCTCCATAATATCTTATCTTATCTTATCTTATCTTATCTTATCTTATCTTATCTTATCTTATCTTATCACATGTCCAATACATTAACTTAGTTCACTTGAAAAACTAATAATTCACAAACTAAACTAGGTGCGTCTATGAAACTGGTCCTAAAAACAGGACAGAGGGGCTAAAAATTCAAACCAGATGTAGATGAATGTTATGAAGCAAGTTTGGAAGCACTTTGGGTCTAGTTTAAAAATAAGTATTTACTGAGATAAAAGAGAAACTATTTTTCAGATAAAACCCATTTTTATATTATTTTACATTATATTTATTACAAAAAAACTGCATGTTACACGGTCAAAAGGACATAAAAATTACGCACTACTACTTCATTTTTAATATCTTTTTATTCTCTCACAGATACATTTTGGGAATTGAACTAATTATTCAAGGCAGAGTGTTTGACAAAAATGACTGCTGTTGCAAAATCATTTGCGATTCATTTGTGTTTAAATGTTCAGGTTCTGTATGTAACACCAGTGGACACGATGGGTTCCACACCAAACCTGGAATGAGACTGAGACTGATGACAAACCCACATGTGTGGATTAGAAAAACCACTAGGATCCACACATTGAACACGGTGTCTTTATTTAGAGTTTATAGAAGAGCATTTACAGACATGTTTTCACATCTAATGCACTGACACCTAGGGAGATTTAATGTCCATATTTGGGTCCTGTTTTTGGCCCCAATATTTTATTAAAAATTCCTTAATTTTGGGATGGTTTAGAGCAAGAGTATAATTTTATTTGATTTATTTGAGGTCATCATTAGGACCATCCTATATATTTCTCTTTTATTTTTGGGCCTAAAAAGCTGGAAAAGTATCAGATACCAAAACAAACCCAGTTTCAAAGAAGCACCCAACTACAGGTTTCACATCCTGTTTCCTCCAGTGTTAGAGCTAATACTGATCACCTCTAAACAGCTTTGACACTGATGAAGGCAGAATGACATAAAAACATCTTGTCTATCTTGTTTCTGTAATTTCTCTTGGGGTGTGACCTCTTTGTACCCATGTCTTACACCATTTTAATGTTTCGCTGCTTTACAAATTTGACCGACGCAATCTTATGAATGCTAAGAAGTGGTTTTCTCTTCTGAATACATGCACATAATAACAGATTTGTGTACTCTATCTGAAAAGTTGTTCAAGACCTCTTACCCATTGGAACCCTCCAAACTAGTGATGTCCTGATCTGGATTTTTTTGCTTCTGATCCGATCCAGTTTTTTTAAGATTAGTTTTGCCAATACTGACTTTTTATACTAAATTTTGATTTAAATTTGGAGTCATTATTTATAGGTTATTATTCTATTATTTTCCTGTAGATCACAATTGGGCTGAATGTGGAACCTGAACTAAAACAGCTATGACACCTTTCACTTTTAATAACTTAGTATTATTTTTGCACTTTCCAAATTCACACTGTGGGACGAACTAGAACCTTCGGTGGGTCAGTTTTGGCCTGCGGGCCGTATGTTTGCCACTGCTGTAGCTGGTCTATGGATAGTTCCGTCCAGGTATTATATGAGGAGAGAGGGGTTCTGCGTGTACGTTAGCGGCTTACTCGTGGGTCGGATCAAAGAATACCACAAAAGCCCCACAGGATGAAAAAAACCCAACTTGCGCATCACTACCGGACCATAAAGTGAAGTGAAACCTATCGACGTTTTACTTATTCCTCTAAGCCTCCTGCTGTTGTGCAGCTAATTTTTATTTTCCCTACCCTCAGAAACTTTAATTTGAGGGAGCAGGATGTGTGTTTACCCCCACCCCAGAACCAGTCGGCCCGATCTCATGACTAAATCCGATCGTCTAAAAAACGCCAGATGCCACGCCACACGTTTTGGTCGTGTCCTTCCCTCTCTGACTACTAGTCAACAGTTTTTAGTATTCTGTCACGGGCGCTGAACCTTAACCTGCAACCTAACGTCTATTCTGCTATTTTTGGAATAGTGCCTACTGACCAGCAGATTACACTGGTCAACAACAAATTTTTGTTTAGTTTTTTGAGCTGATTTAGGATCATTTTGGTGTGCTGAATCCAAAAATCACATAAATTTTGCTCAATCAGGTCAGCTTTCTAAACTATGCTACATATTGGCTTTTTAACATTTTTGCTTACATTTATGGGCATTTTCACATCATATGATACAAAATTCTTTCATATTTCTTGCAATAAACGAGTTCTGAAGATTTTACTTTTGCCAATTTATGATTAATGTTTTTTTTAATATTACAGGTGAATGAAATGGCTTCGACTAGAAGATCTTGCAAAAATAAGCCTGAGGTATTCTGCTACATCTGCAGTGAATACACCATTGTACCTAACAGGAATCACGTCACAAGTTTCATAAAGTGTGCTTACCAATCTTATTTGGTATTAATTATTATATTTGTGAGAAGATCCAATTTTTCAAAATCAAATTAGCAAAAAAACCTGACCTGACTGAGAAAAACAGATGTCATTTTTAGATTTAGCGGTGCAAAATGGTCCTAATTCAGTTGAAAAAACCTAGACAACTTACAAAAACATTTTTTTGTAACCCAGTGTTATCAATAAGCACAAAGACATTATAGCATTCACTACTCTACTCGCCCATCGAGGGATTCTCCTGCAGTGGAAATCCCCCAAACCTCCCAGCACCTTCTTATGGATGAGTGAGCTCATGTTCCATCTAAGTCTGGAAAAGGTTAAAAACACACTCAGGGGGTCCAAAAACCTCTTCTACTCCACCTGGAACCCAGTAATGGCCTTTATTAGCACAATAAAAACTCTCCCTGATAACTCATGAATTTATGAGTTCTAGGCTAGATCATGAGGATGACGTGTGTCGTTCCACAGCCCAGCACACACAACCACATCTGCGCTCAAATCCACCTCACAGACCAACTTCACTCCTGTCGTTTTTTTGTTTAATTATTCATGCCTGATGATGTCATACCCACTATATTATTGCCTCTACAGGTTGTTTTTTTTAATTTGCTTATTATTTATTTTTTAAATTTAATCTTAGATGAGGATGCATTGACTGGGACTCCATAGGGTGGAGGGAGGGATGGGGTGGGCACGGTGTTTTTCGTTATGTAGAAAATCTAAAAGTGTTGTTGGTTTTTTTTTTCTTGTATGATTGTCACTTTGGTATGCCTTGACTTCAATAAAAGAAAATGAAAAAATTTTTTAAAAATGCCAGCTCGGCAGGGACATCCCTACCCCAAACTAGTGTTTTGTAAAACTGCAGATATAAGACAATGGGTACGGTTACATGAGGTTTTTTTAAATCCGATTTATTTTTCCAGAAGAAATTAATTTGGAACTAAAGTATTTTCTCTTCTGTTTACATGGAAATGTTAAACCTGAATAAAGGTTTACATGAGGTATTAATGAGGTAGATAAGTGAGTAAAAGGGTTTGCGCTGCAGTGCTCACGTTGCCTTGTTCTCACAGCCCTTCTGTTAGCTTAGCTTAGCATAGTCCTGCATTTCCATGGTCACATGTAGCCAGTTTTTTAAAGGTGATTTGTCGTCTTTTGTAAGTGATTTTGTGAAATCCGAGTCTCCCTAATTATTTCTTTAGATCTGCGACTTACTGCACTCATACAATCTTGGGACTGTTTGTTGAAGTTGGAAAATCTTGTTGGAAGGGATGCATGCACTAAATTAGCTTTGCTTTAGCGTTTTAGCTTTGCATTAGTTTTTATTTGCCCAGATTTTATTCCTGCAGTAAGTCACATGACCATGATCTGAGCCTCAGTTTGTGATCATATTGACCCCAGCGGACTAAAGGAATGATTAGGGAGAACTGAATTTCACCAAATCACTCATAAAATACTACAAATCACCTCTAAAAGCCTGGCTACGTCTGACCATAAGAATGAAGCCATTATGCTAAGCTAGGCTAAGCTAACAGAAGGGCTGCAAGAACAAGGCAATCGGTGCACTGCAGTGCAAACTGTTTAGCCACTGATGGAACTCATTAGTTCATGTCGATGAATGAATAAAAACAAGTGTTGAACTGTTCCTTCAGGGTTTTCCAGGCTGGTAGATCCCATCAGAATAGCCCACTGGAACGCTTTGGGAAGACTAGACTGCAGTGCAGATTCTTCCATGTGTGCGTCATTGTGACAAGACACTGAGCATGTGCAGAATGAAGGAATAAAGTCCAAATGGAAAAGGGTTTACATATCCAGGAAAATTTAGATCAGAATTAAAAGGGGATTAAACCAGTGACTTTATTTGGGTTTAAATTTAATCTGAACTTTTCTTTTTCAACTGGAATAAGGTGTTTACATGGGCATCTGAAATAGGATCGAACCTTTAATCAGATTAAACCAGGAATAAAGTTTTAATGGAAACGCACGGAATAACACAGTTTAAACACTTTCTTGATTGTGTTGTGTTGCTTGTAGATGTATAATACGTTTGGTTCTGGTAGCCCACCTCCCCTAGCTGTGCACTGACAGGGCTGTTGGGCAGCTCTCAGAGGCCAGCAGCTTATCTGCTGTTGTGTGCCTGAAGTGGTTTGGGTGGACAAGTGTATCCCGGTGGACAACACAAGTCATCAGTAGGGTTTAAGCCAATCCATCTCTTAATGCTGAGTGCCAGGCAGAGAGGCTTAGTTTTCGAATGACTCTGCCAAAGATCAGAGCCTGAAGCTCCCAGTGTCAGGCAGGACACTCTTACCTGGACCTCTGATAACAGACAAAATCCTTCCTGGGAAGCTGGAAACCATATAACCCTCTTAAACTTTCCCTCAAGCTAGTTTTAGAACTCTATTCCAAAACTTCAGTCGCTGCCAACTTATGTATTAGAAGCAGAATCTACTTAAATCAAAATGCACTTTAAATGTACCGTGTCATTTAGCGGTAATGCTGAAGTCTGCTGCTTTAAGTAGCTGACGTAGCTTACTGTACTATGGAACAAAATACCTGTTTGGGCTGTTCTGTTTCAAGCAAAATGTCATTCTGTAATTATTTCTGTATTTCTTTTCAATTGGAAGAATGACAAACCCCCGTCCTTTGGCCGATGGAAATATGAGTCAGTTTTTTCCTTAAAACTGAAAAGATATATACACATTGAATGGATCAATGGGGAAGTTTAATGCGGTATGGCATCCTTTTATTTCTGATGTAGAACAGGTGACACTGAATGCACCTTGACTCTGGATAATGTGCGCTGTGTAACATAAAAGGCTAACGTTATGAAAGGCTAATGTTATGAAAGCTAACTTTATGAAAGGCTATGTTAGAAAGCTAACTAAAACAGCTACGTTTTGAAAAGCTAATAATATGAAAGGCTAATGTTATGAAAGGCTAACAATATGAAAGGCTAACATTATGAAAGGCTAATGTTATGAAAGGCTAACATTATGAAATGCTAATGATATGAAAAGCTAATGTTATGAAAGGCTAACATTATGAAAGGTTAAGGTTATGAATAGCTAATATTATGAAAGACTAACGTTCTAAAAGGGTAACATTATGAAGGCTAATGTTTATGAAAGGCAAATATTATGAGCAGCTAATTTTGAAAAGCTAATATTATGAAAGGCTAATATTATGAAAGACTAATGTTATGAAAAGCTAATATTATGAAAGGGTAACACTATGAAACGCTAATGTTATGAAAGGCTAACATTATGAAAGGCTAACGTTATGAACAGCTAATGTTTTGAAAAGCTAATATTATGAAAGGCTAACGCTATGAAATAATGTTATGAAAGGCTAACATAATGAGCTAATATTATGAAAGGCTAAGATTATGAAATGCTAACGATATGAAAGGCTAATGTTATGAAAGGCTAATGTTATGAAAAGCTAACATTATGAAAGGCTAACATTATGAAAGGTTAACATTATGAATAGCTAACGTTTTGAATAGCTAATATTATGAAAGGCTAACGTTCTATAAGGGTAACAATATGAAAGGCTAATGTTATGAAAGGCTAATGTTATGAACAGTTAATATTTTGAAAAACTAATATTATGAAAGGCTAACTTTATGAAAGGTTAATATTATGAAAGGCTAACGTCATGGAAGGCTAACGTTATCCTATGTTAGCCTCATGTTGAATCCATTTCCATTCATACTATACTTATGTGTCCAGTAAAACCTACAACTGCTCCTGATCAAGTCATGATCATTTTACAACAGTGAGTAAATACTACTGATGGATTTTGGGTAAAATAAATAGAGTAGTCAGACATGTCACTGTTTCTAAAACAGGGCATTTTTTCTGGACTTCTTTAAAAAAAAGGCAAAATTGAGAGTATAGCCACTTCTCCAGGGACCACTACACCACTGGTCTTATGCCTCTGCTATATGTCTCAGTGTTGTTTTACTTTTTTTGTATGTTTGAAAGACTTAATAAAAATACTTTGATTAAAAAAATGCTGTATTTGTAGTTGGCTCTTTATAATTACTAACAGGGTCACATCTCATCCCCAGATTTGCACACAAAAAAAAAAAGGAACAAACTTATTAACACATGTGGTGCACTCCTTTTTCTTCGGCTTATAAATATAGAGCCTAATTTAATTTAGTTATGTCTTCCATGTAACTGCGATAAGATGTAAAGGTCACACAATAATGAAGGGGAACGCTTCAACTTTTTTTGTCAACTTTCTTCATCCTAACTTTCCTCACAGTGTGACAAAATTCAGTTCTGGCCTTAGGCGTACGGGGGGGAAATGAACTGATTGTGTCAGCTCCTGGGAGCTTTTATAACCTGTTCGAACCAAAAGAACCGAGACAACACGATGTCTGTGAGCAGCTTAACCACCTCTGCAGACGCACTTTAACACCTGGGGATTGCAGCTGTTGTCCTTTATTAATTGTGAGTGCTGTAATTGCTTCATCAGGCCCAAGTAGCTGATGAGAACAAACACAAGCCCGAGGTCACGACAAAAACAATAATACGTCACCCTATTGATGTTTTTTTTTCTCTCTTTTCCTGATAACATGTTGCTGCATAAAATTATGTCTCGATTCCTCATCTTTGCAAATCACAAAGATCATTATTTTTTTCTTTTTTTTTATATTTTTTCTAGCAATTTTATCACTTTTCTCTGATGAACAATAAAACATGCAATGATTTTCATATCAAAGCATTTGTCTCTTTGTAAAACATGGATGAGATTATTTTCAGCAGCAGCACATCAGGCTCTTGTCTGGAACCCTTTGCTGATAAAATGGAACACAGTGGTGATTGTCACCCTTGTGACTGATGTTGCAACGCTCTGATTTGTTGGAAACACGAAATGTGTGTTTTTTCTTCACTTAAAGTGCCATATGTAGGATTGTGGCTAAAACTGGTACTGCAATCACATTCCAAATACTGTAGAGCGTGGTATCCTCTGCTCCTCCCCCCAGACTAGGGGTTGACAGATCCAGCATAAGTGTCTACTACCAGTGTTTCCACTAATCCTGTCCACCACCCATAAATTTCATACAAAAAAATCATCACCAGACTTTTCTACATCAGTCTAATATACAGGGTGTCCCATAAGTCTCCATACATAGGAGACATAATACATTCCATACATATATGGTTCTAACATGTATTTCTTTATATTTCAGATAACCCAAAGAACATTTGAATAAAGAGCAATGAACTGACATCATCCTGATGGCCGGTTCAGCAAGCAGTCGTATTTGCAAGCACATTTAACAGAAAACATGGGACGAGTATCACACGCGACACTGTGGCAAAACTTATTGTCAAGTTCAAAAAACAGGAATGTTTTGGATCAATTTGTTCCGACAAAATGGCAGTCATATAGAGCATATTATAAAATAAAAATGGTTTATGTCAGAAACGTTTATTTTTCCTACAGGGTGGGAAGCAAAATTTACACTGAACATTTAGTTTGTTTTTTCTCAGCAGACTACGTCAATTGTTTTGAAACCAAACATATATTGGTGTCATAATCATACCTAACACTATTATCCATACCTTTTCAGAAACTTTTGCCCATATGAGTAATCAGGAAAGCAAACGTCAAAGAGTGTGTGATTTGCTGAATGCACTCGTCACACCAAAGGAGATTTCAAAATAGTTGGAGTGTCCATAAAGACTGTTTATATGGAAAGAAGAGAATGACTATGAGCAAAACTATTAGGAGAAAGTCTGGAAGATACTATTAAAGAAGAATGGGAGAAGTTGTCACCCCAATATTTGAGGAACACTTGCGCAAGTTTCAGGAAGCGTGTGAAGGCAGTTATTGAGAAGAAGGAGGACACAGAAAAAACATTTTCTATTATGGACATTTTCTTGTGGCAATAATTCTCATGACTTTCAATAAACTAACTGGTCATACACTGTCTTTCAATCCCTGCCTCAAAATATTGTAAATTTTGCTTCCCCACCCTGTATGTATGATGACTTATGGGACACCCTGTAGAATAGAACAGGACAAACGTCCTGAACACTCCAATTAAAGTTTACACAGATTCAGGAGATAGGGAAAAGGGAAATGAGCCTTAAGTTTACCTTTTACTTCTGTGAAGTACAAGCGCCACGGATCGCTACCGTACCCCCACCACCACCACCCCCTGGCCGAACCACGGATGCCGGACTACCGTATAAAGTTGTGAAACTCTTGTCCACAAATGTGGACAGTGGGTCCTAGGAGGTTAAGTTGGGGGTGAGGACTTATGTTAAGACAGACTGCAAAAATGTACACTCTGTATGATGCATCCTTGTTTATGCTGCTGAAATCCATAAATAAAATTATATGGATGCTTCATGAACTGGTCCTAAAATAATAATAATAATAATAATAAAATAATATAATAATAGAATAATCTAAGACCTGAACTTCAATCACATCTACTTCATTGTTTAAAAAGCATCTGAAAAGGACTTTAATTCATGAAAAAATGTAAGGCTGTGTATTACTTAATTTGTATTTGATGATTTGTAATGTGGATTACATTTTTATTGTTTTTACTTTAGTTTATTATTTCAGTTATATTGTATTTTTTAATTCTTTTTTTTTTTTGTGTGTATTGTTCTTTTCAGGGGAGATATTCACATAAGCCTTCTTTTTGGCTTCTAACCTCTCCTGCACAATTTTGTTACTTGTTTGAATGTTGTTGTTTTTTTCTATTGCTGTTTTTAGTTTGTGCAAATAAAATAAATAAAAATAAATAAATAAAAACAGGACATTTGGGCTAAAAATTCAAACCAGACGTAGACTAACGTTATGAAGCAAGTTGGAAGCACTTGGGTCTGTTTTAAAATAAATACTTAATGAGATAAAAGAGAAACTATTTTTCAGATAAAACACATTTTTATATTATTTACATTATATTTAATACAAAAATCTGCATGTAACACGGTCAAAAGGACACGAAAATTACACTCTACTATTTTTTTTTTTTTTATATCTCTTTATTCTCTCAAAGGTACATTTTGGGAATTGAAGTAATTATCCAAGGCAGAGTGTTTC
Source organism: Sphaeramia orbicularis (assembly GCF_902148855.1). Taxonomy (NCBI): domain Eukaryota; kingdom Metazoa; phylum Chordata; class Actinopteri; order Kurtiformes; family Apogonidae; genus Sphaeramia; species Sphaeramia orbicularis. The sequence goes on from NC_043961.1 coordinate 59,109,289, forward strand.
ACAAAAATGACCGCTATTGCAACATCATTTGTGATTTATATGCGTTTAAATGTTCAGGTTCTGCATGTAACACAAGTGGACACGATGGGTTACACACCAAACCTGGAATGAGACTGAGATTCATGATAAACCTGCATGTCATCCCAGTGTCTTTATTTATAGTCTATATAAGACCATTTACACACGTTTTCACATTTAACTGCACTGACACCTAGGTACATTTAATGTCCATATTTGGGTCCTATTTTTGGCCCCAATATTTTGTTAAAAAATTCATTAATTCCGGGATGGCCCAGAGCAAGAGTATAATTTTTTTGTATTTATCTGAGGTCATCATTAGGTCCATCCTGGGGGGAAATGTGTCTAAATTTCTCTCTTATTAATGGGTCTTAAAACCTGGAAAAGTGTCAGATACCAAAATGTACTCAGTTTCATAGAAGCGCCCATATAACAAAACAAACAAACAAAAAAACCCAAAAACCACATAGTTATCTCTCCTTTATATGATACTAATATAAAAATTATGGAGCATTCTGTAAAGATTTTGTATGCATGATCTGCATGAACTGGTGCAATTTTACGTCTATATTCACCATCAAACATCCAGGCATCAATGCACTGCCTCAGCGTCTACTTCCCATCCAACCACACATCCTCTCTAACACCTTTGTTCCCACTCACACAGGGCTCTTACCTTTTCTGCAGACTGAGCTGTGCCAAAGAAGATGGGTATAAAGGCCAGCCATACGATGCAGGTCGTGTACATGGTGAACCCGATCGGCTTGGCCTCGTTAAAATTTTCAGGGACTCCTCTGGTTTTTATCGCGGTAAACAGTACACGTGACCATCAATAAATACTGTATCCCAACGAACAGATAATCTGAAGATCTGTGATATCGCATTTCAGCACCCCTCGCGCTAGGTCCGGATTGAGGGTCCTCTGCTCATCGTAGTCTATGATTGAGTTGGGTGGATCAACTCCGAACCAGATTAAACACCCCCACAGCTGGACCGAGATGAGGCTGGAGGTGATGGCCAGCTGTGAGGTAGGGCTGATCAACCTGGGCGCTGTCACCGACTTCTTTCCTTGCCTCGAAGATGCGGATAAATGCGGTTGGTTTGGTCAGAAGGGCGGCGTAGCTGATACACATACCCAGACCCAAGAAAATCCTTCTGAACGAAACACACGCCAACATCTGGCTTCGCGATCATTAGGAATGTTATGATGTAACACGAAATATCCCAGTCAGGAGGACGTAACCTCAGCTCCCTGCCAGATGCTCTGACGATCGGGGTGTCGTTGTACTTTTATGAATGTAGCCATGACAAAAATGGTGGCGATGATCCCGAGCATGGCCAGGAAACTGGAATCACAGCCAAGGTGAGTGCCATTCCAGTTTTACGATGGGTATAGGCTGGCAAGCTGTGCGGTGGAATCGGGCCTCATGTCGTACGAGCAGAGCTTGCAGTTGAACTCGTCGGTCTTGTACTGGTAGCCGTCGCAGGGCTCGCAGTGCCAGCAGCATGGCATGCCTTTCACCACTTTTTTTCTCTCGTAGATTTTACAAGGAAGGCTGCACACGGAGGTGGGAATCTCCTGTTCTCCTCTAGGCACTGCATGTCCTCAATCTGAAGATTTAACAAAAAAGATAAATGGTTAGATTCAGTATCTTAACATTTAACCCTAGAGCGCACACAGCCACCGGTGGGTGACCACAAACCATCTACTGATCTAAACTGTTTCATACCTGCTGATCCATTTATCCTATTAATACATGTAAATAATTGGTGTAAAAATACAGTTAGTCATCTTTCATGGTCATCAGATATGACCCATTTGGACGTTCAGAGGCTCCGTAGTTACCATGGAAACACCGTCCTCTTCTACAACACTGATTCCCCAGTAAAACCCATGGAGTTGGATCCAATGGACAGTGGATGGACACACCTGTTTTTACGTTGAGTTAGTTTGTAATATCTTTGCTGAACAAGTGTTCAGAGAACACAAACTCCACTGAGCACCCCACATGGTGTGCATGTGTGGATCGACCTATTTCTGTTTAAATTCAACAGTTCCAGGTTGTTCCATACAACAGAAAAAGTTGAAGCTTGGTACCAGTCATGTGTCTGTCCAGTTAGATTCAATTACATTCAGAAAAATGTTTATAAATGGATTTTCAATGTTAAATGGAAATGTCCACAGAGTCCACATTCCACAGTGGATGTGGACAATTTTGTGCCAGATACAAGATATTGTTCTAAACTATAAGTGGATCAAATTGGATGTTAGATGTTGTGACCTTGCTGTGACCTTGAACTTTGGCCTACGTGGCCGAAAATGGAATGGGTTGGTCCCAGGGCCTAGGCCTATCTGTGGGGAAGATTTGGGAAAGATGGGTGGAAGAGTTTTCCCCTAAAGTTGCTAACAAACAAACAAACAAACACGCAAACAAACAAGAAAAGCACTTGGAGAGTGCAGACCTCCGCCAAGACAGATCCCCCTCGATCACCACCAGAATGAAATAATTTCTTCCTTGTGCCAGTATCAACATTTCCTGAAAATTTCATGAAAATCTGTCCATAACTTTTTGAGTTATCTTGCTAACAAACAAACAAACACGCACGCACACACACAAAGCAAAGCGATCACAATACCTCCTGGCGGGGGTATAAAAGTCACTTTTTTCTTCAGTTTTCTCTGTTTTTATAAAATAATCTTCCACTTTAATCTGATCTTTTATGAATATCTACATCAGGGTCTCAAACATGCATCCCAGGGGATGAATTTGCAAAGTTGAAAAATTACCACTGAAGATACTTAACAACCCAAGGGTGTGAAACTCATTTTAGTTCAGGTTCCACACACAGACCAATATGATTTAAAGTAAAATACTAGTATATAACCTACAAATAGTGACAACTCCATTTTTATCGGTTCTAGGTTCAACTGGACTAGTTTTGGTCTTACCAAGGGCCGGACTGGACCCCTTGGTGGGCCGGATTGGCTCCCGGGCCACATGTGTGACACTGTGATTCACATTATCAATGAATTAAATATAGGGACAATACATAACTTACACCAGTAAATGCAAAATACGAAGGATAAGATTATTTAAAAAAAACAAAACAAAACGTGATAGATCAGTTAAGAAAAGTAAAAATAGAGAAAAAAATCATTTGGGATCTGCCACAAAAGTAGCACTGGATCTTTGTGGGTTAATATACAATTCGTGCAGGTATTACGACAAGTTGACATCATATCACAAATTTGTAATATTAGATTGAGTTTTACTGAAATATGCTTTTTGTGGTTAAAAAAAAAAAGAGTGACATTGATCCTAAAATGTGGCAGATATATACTCAAACGTCACTTTTACAGCGCTAAGAAATGACATTGAAACATGGTGACTCTGAGGTTATTGTCCCTCAGTCACAGATTTATAGTCTAGATTTTATCTTCTACTGCATAGTCCTGACGTTAAACAAGGCATTTGGCTGTGCCTCGTTACTAGAGCAAAGGTCTCATTGATTTGACAGGCTGACTGCTACTAATGAGTAATGAACACTCTATTAGTGGAACATCAATTGTATAAATTCTGCCTGGATCACAGTGATGCATGAAATGGATATCTTTTCTGCTTCTTTTCACCTTTCACTCTCTAAATATGTCAATTAGTATATAATAAATCAGACTAAATGTTTGGTCACACCATGCTTAAAGTTTTTGGGTGCGCACAGATGACAATAAGTCATGTACTATTAGTAGGGATGGGAATCGAGAACCGGTTCTTTTGAGAACCGGCTCCAGTAGCTCAGTTCCTTGAAATCGTTTGCCTGATTAACGATTCTAACTTATAGATTCCGCCTTCGGTGCACATGCATGATGACGTCACTCGTACGCTGCATGGTTTTGTACTGCAGTGTTTTTGTTTTCTTGATTTGCATTGTTTCTTTATCTCCAGAGCATTTGATGATATGCATTTGTTTTTGTTTCTTGCAGTGCATTTTTTTCATTTGCACCATGTTCCTCTTTTTGTACTTGGTTTAGATCAGGGCTCTCAAACTCATGTTCTGTCAGGTTCCAACATTCAGACCGATTTGATCTCTAGTGGGCCGGACCAGTAGAATAATAACAAATGACCTATAAATAATGACAACTGCAAATTTTTGTCTGTGTTTTAGTGCAAAAACCCAATTAAATTATGAAAATAGTTACTTTTATAAACTATTCAAACAAAAAAGATGTGAATAACCTGAAAAACTGAAATTTCTTTAGAAAAATAAGTGCAATTTTAACAATATTCTGCCTCAACTTTATCATTTCTACATGTGCATTATGGATCGGATCTACAAAGACACTAAACACTGAGGAACAGGCAGAAAAGAGTTCAATTGTGCTTAATTTTCTTTAGACATTTCAGGTTGTTAATATTTGTTCAGGTTATTCACATTTTATTGTTACAGGATAGTTTGTAAATGTAAATATTTTCATAATTTAATATTTTTTTTTACACTAAAACAAAGACAAAAATTTGAAGTTGTCATTATTTATACGCATAATGTAATATTTTTTAATGTAATAATGTTTTTTTCACATCAAACCGAGAAGAAAAAATGGAGTCATTCTTTCTTGTCGGTTCTTCTGCGGTTATTATTTTACTGTGGATCATATTGGTCTGTATGTGGAACCTGAACTAAAATGAGTTCCACAGCCTTGACTGTGGAATTTTTGCACTTTGAAAATTCATCCCATGGGCCGGATTGGAACCTTTGGCGGGACGCATTTGGCCCTCGGGTCGCAGGTTTGAGACCCCTGGTTTAGACTGTGTTTGACTTTGTGAATTTGCATCGTTTCTGTACTTCTGTACGTTTCTGCCGTTGAAATGTGTTTGGCCCTTGTCGGCCACTGTGGTTTTGGTTTAGAACGCAGCCAATATGGCGTCGAGGCAGAAACGCTCCAAAGTATGGCTATAATATAATGATATAAAATGTAAAGATGACACCAGGTCCAGTGGAACACTGTCAGAGCTTCCATTTGTTCAAACGGGGGAAATCCCTCCAATATGTTCAAACATTTGTCCACAGCATGACATTCATTTACAGGAATGTCACATGTTTGATACGCTGCTTAGCGACTCTTGTGAATCTAGCGGCAGAGCGAACACCAGGGCGTTATCCAGTCCCGGCCCAGTTCTAGGGGGGAGACAAACGTCCTGCCCCATGAAAAGTTTCCAAAGGTAGGGAACAGGAAAATGAGGTGCACAACAGTGGGAGACATAGAAGAATTAGTAAAGCATCTTAAGTTTCACTTTCATTTTGTACCGGGGCAGCCGTCATCTGTTATTATTATTTGTGCATACTGTATATTAGAGCTGCACAGTGTATCATTTGAGCATCGTCATCAGAATGTAAGCATGCGTAATAGTCACATCGCAGGTCCTGTAATGTAGGAGGCAAATGAACTCAGTATGTTCTCATCTAATTTCCACCTGGGTACCTGACACACACTGCACACAGCGATCCACCAATCACAATCGTTCTTAATCAGTTTGCCGAAGCAGACCACGCCCCCTGCGCATGGAGTGACTCACTGGTAACAACATTGAAAAACGAGCAACGAACAAGAGAAAATCACCAAAAACAACGACTTGGTGCCAAAAAGAAAAGCAACGTCAGTTTTCTGGAATTATTTCAGCTACAAGAAGGATGATATTGTAAGATTATTTATTTATTTATTTATTTAATTTTTTTACATTTTTTATAACTCCAGAGGAAGAATCTTTAATAGCCGTACACCGCTCTCACTACATTCGAAACTAGAAGCACTCGGAGAGCGCAGACCTCCGCCAAGGCTGTTCAGTGGCCCCCCCCGTGGGCCCCCCCACGCCAAGGAGGTTATGTTTTTGCCAGGGTTTGTTTGTTTGTTTGTCTGTGTGTCTGTCTGTTTGTTTGTCTGTCCGTTAGTGTGCAACATAACTCAAAAAGTTATGGACAGATTTGGATGAAATTTTGTGGTCTGCGCCCCCCCGTGGGCCCCCCCACCCCCGATCACCACCAAAATTTAATCATTTCTTCCTTATCCCATTTCCAACAAACCCTGAAAATTTCATCCAAATCTGTCCATAACTTTTTGAGTTATGTTGCACACTAACAGACAGACAAACAGACAGACAGACAGACAAACAAACAAACCCTGGCAAAAACATAACCTCCTTGGCGGGGGTAATCACCCCGTCACATGACCTTCTCTCCCACAGTATCCTTCTGCCAATCCATTACAATAGTCCCAATAACAGAAACAACATCAACCCAGTCAAGTTACACAAATAAAATTAACAAAGCAAAAATAAATCATCTTCCAGTACTGAAACACCTGTTCTGTGTCGACAGTGCCTTACACCTGTTGCCACAACAAGAGGAAACACGACTAATTTCTCGGACCATTTACGTGGGCACCTCACAGCTATTATATCCTCTTGAATAGTTTTTCATATTGCGATATATATCACAGGGTTAAAAAAAAATCACAATGTCAGTTTTTTCCAATATCATGCAGCCTTACTGTATATATAGAGATGGAAAAATAAAAGACAGTTAAGACAAACACACCTGGTTGTACTCTTATTCCCTCACCCAATGAGAATCAATAAGAAAATCAATTAGGAATGAAATCGATAAGCAAAATCAATAACGGACTCGGAATCGTTAAATTCTTATCGCTTCCCATCCCTAACTATTAGTGCATTTTATTTTCATTTGACCTAGGATATGTTGCATAATTTGAAGGTCTCCTAAATATCTAACCTTTAATATGTTATTATGCAACATGGAAAAGCAACCGAACTGAAACACACTCTAAATCAGTTTCCCATTTTGACATTATGGGAATACTTTTAGTAACTTGACGGAGGCCTAAAACTTTTGATTGCATATGAATATTGGTTTTGATTATTTTGACAGATAGCTAGTAGATACCGTATGAATGTTGTGAAATGACTTGGACAGATTTTGTGCGATACTGTGACCCAAACTGATCCATTACATGGTGCTAAAGACATCCTCTAACAGATTGGCTACAAAGAGCAATCTGAATCACTCTGTGTTTCTAGGAGCCGGGGGGTTATGCTTTATAAAATGGAAAAAAAAAAAAAAAAAAAATTGATATTGGATGTTATCACCGCACACCATCATCCAGACTCTCCCCAGGCACTCTGTGAGCCACCAAGAAAGCCAAGATGATAACCTGGGATAGCTGGGGATAAGAAGCTGCATCGAGCTAACAGCCTTAGTCAGCCAAACACTTGCACGGTGAGATTCGAGAGGTACAACAAAAAGGCAAACTCCAAACAACCCTCTAATCTTCCTCCCTCCAAACGGCAGCGGGCCAACGCCGAAAACACAAACTAAAAGAATTTCTTGCCTCCTATGCATATTCTGCATATTTCACACTCTTTGCCACCTCTTTCTCTTCATTTTTAATACGCTTTTCTGATCATATTCATCAGTCTCTGCACACACATCCGTCACTCCCACATTTTGTCCAGATGGAATACTCTGGCAAAGCTTTATTGTAAGCCGCATGCGATACGTGGACCATCAAAATTACATGACTGGCTGACACAAATCCCCACCGCTCCTCCTCAGTAATAGCTCATAGGCAAGGTGAATACGGTACTCCATTTAGCATATGAAATGTATTAAAATCGGACTTGTCGTGTAAGAAACAAGCCTTACTGTAACAGAATTGATGAGCGGGCAGGAAGTTGTGGCTGCTTATAAAATGACTCATGGCTGAACAAATCCAACCGGATTTTCAGACTGGAGATTCAAATAAGATTCAAAATGCCAGGAGCAACGCTGGGTCAATCATTTAAATGGAAACACCATCTGTCTTCTAGCCTTCATCGCGGTCAGGAGAGCTGCCAGCCGCTGTAGCGTGTTCAATAATTCACTCAGGTCTTTGAAGGGTGTCACAGCCGGTAGACAGATCTGGACAAGAGGTCTGTCTGCTCTTAAATATCTATGTGTGCATACAAAAAGTCTATATGTTCCTTTGTCTCAGCGGCTAAAGATCAGCCTTTGCAAGTGATTAAGTCTTAGGTTCCTGATCTCCTATACTGCCATGGTCGTTGTCAGTGCCTAACGTGCATCTTACAGGTAAAACAAGTGTTCAGAGAACGCAAACCTCCGCCAAGCACCCCGAACAGTGTGCATGTGTGGATCGACTATTTCTTTTTAAATTCAACAGTTTCCAGGTTGTTCCATACAGCAGAAAAAGTTGAAGCTTGGTCCCAGTCATGTGTATGTCAAATTAGATGCAATTCACATCAATATTTGTTGAGTTCTAATTTTAAATGTGTGGTAAATGGGATTTTCAATGTTAAATGTAAATGTCCACAGAGTCCACATTCCACAGTGGATGTGAACAATTATGTGCCAGATACAAGATATTGTTCTAAGCTACAGGTGGATCAAATTGGAGGCTAATCGGAGTCGTTTTGAATTTTTTAGGAATTTTCAAAAATTGCTCAATGATGAGAGATAGTAAAATTGTAGATTTTGTGACCTTGAACTTTGGCCTACTTGGCCCAAAATTGAATGGGTTGGTCCCAGGGCCTAGGCCTATCTGTGGGTCATAGTTTGGTACAGATGGTTGGAATAGTTTTCCTGTAAAGTTGCTAACAAACAAACAAACACACACAAAGCAAAGTGATCACAATACCTCCTGGCGGAGGTAAAAATGGGCTGAATGATGATTAAAGTTCAGAAAAGTATAGAAGATTAGAGATCTGTTCAGCTTTAAACTCAGTAGAGTCCTGAGTCAGGACAAGCACAAATCAATTTTTATTGGTTACATGTAACTCACTCTTGACACGTAATTACCAAACAGATGTTAAACAGCCTAATTGCTAGTTAAAGGAGTGATATTTTGTTTTTTTAAATGGAATTCTTCATTTTCCAGCATTTCCCTGTGGTCTCCATAAACTGTAAATGCTCTGCTTGGATCTGAATTCTTCATTCATTCAACTCCACAGATCCATCTTCAACCCTATTTCTGAGTAATGACACCAGAAAGGTGGTTTGGAGCGCTGGCCCTTTACATGCACATGACCCCGCCCCCTCCAGGTTATTGGCTGTGCTGCTCTGTCCCGTTCAACCAACAACTGAACATTTTAGGTAATGGGCTCCAAGTTTGGACATATTTTCAGTTTTTACTACAACCACTGCTGCTGATAAACAATTATGTCATACTTGGAGAAATGTTGGTCTGAAGTCTGGACCTGATATGTGCAAATGTTGTGATGCAACTAGTTATCAACATAACAAATTAAGCAGGAATTAAAACAGGTTGTAGAAATCCACTTGATTTTGGCCAGAATGAATATAAAGATAGCTTTGCAGCACCTGGAGGGTTCAAATTTAAACTGTATGAACTATTAGGGTCCAAATCAAGGTTCTAATAGTTTTGGATTTTTCATTATAGTTTAGTTTTATTTAGTTTTGACTTTTTTTTTCTCTAATTCAGTTAGTTTTAATTAGTTGTCAGAGCAGTTTGTTAGTTTTTATTAGTTTTTTTTTCCAAATGCTTAGTTTTAGTTTACTTTTAGTTTAGTTTTTGTTTTGTCGTGTCTTTTCTCTTCTTCTCCATCATATTCAAATAAATCCCAGACAGGACTCTGCTGCTTTCTCCCAACTTTAGTCTCCATGTTTCCAGGTAGAGTGGGGACGAGGAACCAACTCTAAACGACAAGCGACGAGAAGTGACGAACCGTGGAGTGCCGTATGGCGCTGCTAGCTAAAATTGCTCAAGCAAAATAAATCGCTTTCGTATCAATCCGACATTGACAAAGATGAAAACTAAGGGAATTTTATCCATAATTTTTTATATGTTTTAGTTAGTTTTGTAAACACACAATACAGTTTCAGTTGTTTTCGTTGTTTCTTTTAATTAAAATTTTTATTTCAGTTAACGAAAATGTTTTTTCAATTCTAGTTTTCATCCTTTCGTTAGTTTTCGTTAATGATATCAACCTTGGTCCAAATACACAAATAAATGAACTAAAGACTAATAAAAAAGGGTTTAGCTGAATATGAGCCCTTTAAGAGAAACTAGTGTTGGATATACAGATTTAATAGTGTTGTACTGCTGTTCAAATGACCTAATTCAGTCTCAGACAGAGGAAAGAAAGGACAGAGAATAGAGGAGTGAATGACTATCAGAAAAAAAAAAAAAAGTACAAGTTACAAAACAAAAACCAGGTCGGAAAGATAAAAAAAGAGCATATTATATATTTGTTCAAATGGTGTAAAAAGAGCAGATTCTCCGTGAACACACCCTCCTTGTATCTCTGTCAGTGTGTCTTTTTTGTTTCTGCCTCTCCCTCTGTTCCTCTGTCGTTCTTATCAGTACCAGGCAGACCTTTGCTCTTCTGCCTTCCTCTGCTCCGCTGTCAGACTCCACCGTCGATAAACTGTCTGCCCACCTTGATGTCATTGTAGGGCGGTGGATCAGGTGAGCACTTAAAACGGCCTGACATTAGGGTCAGTCTGAATAAATATCCTGTAAACTATCCAAACAAAACCACCTGTGAGGACAAAGAAAAGGAAATAGTCTCTGCCTCTGCAGATATTGGAGGTGGGATGGCGTCTCTTTTCGGCTTCTCTTTCACATTTATCCTGTCTCACATTTTACCGCTTCATCTTCTTTTTTTTTTTTTCCCGCCTCCCTCTTTTCATGTGATGTTTTTTCCTGCTGCATTTGCTGATGTAGAGACTTCTAACATTTAAATATGAATCATCAGTAACAAAAACCCTCCCATAGTGGTCCCTGGGATAAAAACCAATCACCCTGTTCTTGTGCTGTTTTTGTTTTTTTTTTGCCTGTGCTTTTCTACACTGTAAACAAAACAAAAAAAAAAACAAACAAAAAAAAAAGGTAAAAAACAGTATTATTCCGGCAGCAGGGGTGCTGAAAAAATACTGTAAAATAACAGAAAATAACCATCTCATAAAAATACGGTAATTTTCCATAATCAAAATACAGTTTTTTGCCCTAACTTTATATGACATTTTGCTTTTTTTTTTTTTTTTTTTTTTTTTTTTTTTTTTTTTTTTTTTTTTTACTTTTTAATGTTTAATAAAGAATATTTTCATGTATTAAACAATCAAATTACCTATATATATATATATATATATATATATATATATATATATATATATATATATATATATATGTATACACATAATTTTCAGTGAGACTAAATTGTACAATCCACTGATAAAAACTGTATTTGGACAGTTTATCAGTGCTTATACATGTTATACATTTACAAAAATACATTCATTCAAAATTTTTGTTGTGAAACCTCCTGTAATTACACAAGATATTTGTCAATTAACAAACAAGTCTGGTTAAACTGACAGAACAAATACTTCTTTAATGGCTAATTGTCAGTAATTTTATCTTGTTTTATTATCATTATTTTTTACAGTAATAAACTTCAAATTAACAATTTAATCTCATAAATAGAAAAGAAATATTTGTGAAATTACGATACATTTGCAAATGTATTTTAACTGTATTTTTCTGTGAAAAAAGAAAAAAATTTCTTTTAAAAAATTGAAATATGGTTATTCACAGTTACAGTTTTTTCATGTTGTTTTGCATTTGACATGTAAAATCATAGTCTGTTTTTGTCATTTCATTGATATTTTCCTGTATCTTAAAAATACAGGAAAAATCTGTAAAATAAACAGTGAAAATTCTGTTAAATTACAGATTTTTTTTACAGTGTATCCACGCTTTGTTAATGGGGAGCAGCTAATCCACACACTCATCAGCTCTCCCCTCCTCCATTCTATTCTAAACACTTCCACTGCAGCTGCCAGATTGTGCCATTTACTATCCAAGCTTTAGGGGGCTCCAGTCTGTGAACTTGTCTTAAATACTCCCAGGAAACGGTGATGGGATCTACACACAGTTGCCATGGATACAATACTAAATCCATCTCGTTTTTTTGGCCTTGAGTTTTTATGGCCCCACACCCCACCGCCTTTCCTTCTGTCTTCTTAGTTTCTGTTTTCGATCCCGGTGCTGTAGGTTCATTACTCCACCCTTGTGACCGATGGAAATGGCTTTTAAAATATAGCTTTTGCCTTTTCTGGTTTCTGGTCCACGTGCATCCTTTATGTTCTTTTCTACCTTCCTTTAGTCCAGATACACTGTAAGACAATATAAACTACCCTGCACCTTATCACATAGAACATACTTTCTGCCTGTCCTACACTGTAAAAAAATCTGTAATTTAACAGAATTTTCACTGTTTGTTTTTCAGATTTTTCCTGTATTTTTAAGATACAGGAAAATATCAATGAAATGACAAAAACAGACTGTGATTTTACACGTCAAATGTAAAATTACACAAAAAAACTATAACTGTGAATAACCATAAAATTTCAATTTTTTAAAAGAATTTTTTTATTTTTTCACAGAAAAATACAATTAAAGTACATTTGCAAATGTACATAATTTCACAAATATTTCATTTCTATTTATGAGATTAAACTGTTAATTTAAAGTTTAACACTGTGAAAAAACAAGAAAATAAAACGAGATAAAATTACTGACAATTAACCGTAAAAGAAGTATTTGTTCTGTCAGTTTAACCAGACTTGTTTGTTAATTGACAAATATCTTGTGTAATTACAGGAGGTTTCACAACAAAAATGTTGAATAAATGTATTTTTGTGAATGTATAACATGTATAAGCACTGATAAACTGTCCAAATACAGTTTTTATCAGTGGATTGGACAACTGAGTCTCACTGAAAATTATATATATATATATATATATATATATATATATATATATATATGTATTTATAGGTAATTTGATTATTTTAATACATGTACATTTCTTTGAAAAAATTTAAATTTTATGGTTATTCACAGTTATAGTTTTTTCGTGTTATTTTACATTTGATTTGTAAAATCACAGTCTGTTTCTGTCATTTCATTGATATTTTACTGTATCTTGAAAATACAGGAAAAATCTGTAAAATAACCAGTGACAATTCTGTTAAATGACAGATTTTTTTTACAGTGTAATATCTGTAAAACAGAATTTAATTTTTAACACAGGTAATTTTGTGATATCACATTAGATCCTGTTGTGATCAAATAAAAATGTGTTCAGTATTTGTGCAGATTTCTGGTGTAACTCAATTCTTCCATGAAATAATCATTTTAGAAAAAGAAACAAACAAAAAATTGCTATTTTAACAGTATCATGATATATCGTGATATATTGTATCGTGATCCCAGTATCATGATTTGTATCATATCACCAGATTCTTGCCAATGCACAGCCCTAGTTTTAGATAATTTTCTGTTATTTTTTACCTGATTTTCTTGTCTTACTTAAAATCATTTCGGCCTACAATTCAGCTGTTGGAAATCACTCACATCATCAAACCTAAACAGCATTGTTTTATTTTTTATTATGCAAAATGTTAATATGCAAATGGAGTCTCCTCACAGTCCCATACTGTATCCCTCAATACGTAACGGCTCCTGTCGCTTGTGACTAAATGCCTCTGTTAATTATAAAGTCGTCAAAACTCAAGCAGCTCTCCACTGACTCAACTGAAAGCTGGCCACCATGCAGAAACACATGCAAACACACACACACACACACACACACACACACACACACACACACACACACACACACACACATACACACACACACAAGCACAGCTTCCTTCCGATTAATGTATGCCACAGTCATTAACTTGGTGACTGCGAATCATGATTAAATTGATTAATTGAATGGAAAAGGAAGCAGCTCTCTCTGATTCCTGGGAGGCTGCGTGGAGCTGAATGTACACAGTTAGCAGATTAGAGGCAGACCGGTGTGACAGGTACAAAATGAAAAATATGAAGATGACAGACTAATCAGACAAGTATCACAGCCCAAACAGGACTGTGGAGAACGTGTCATCACCAACACATTTTAAAAGGATAACTAAGGTATTCAATAAATACAAAATGTTGGGATAAAGTAAACCAATTATAAGTATGAATTTAAGATTTTGCTTTAGATTGTATTGTTTGTTTATCTATATTATCGTTTAAAACTGTGCCATCTTGCTGTCTTGTTTTGTTTCTGCAACTTTCCTTCTTGTAAACAGGGTCGGCATAAATAAGCTGTTGCTTCTGCCTACGCCTTTTCACCCATGTTTAACATAGAAATCCAAACTGTATGTATGTAAATATCCATCCATCCATTCTCTTCCGCTTATCCGGGGCCGGGTCGCGGGGGTAACAGTCTAAGCAGGGATGCCCAGACTTCCCTCTCCCCAGACTCCTCCTCCAGCTCTTCCGGGGGGACCCCGAGGCGTTCCCAGTCCAGCCGAGAGACATAGTCTCTCCAACGTGTCCTGGGTCTTCCCCGAGGTCTCCTCCCGGTGGGACATGCCCGGAACACCTCCCCAGGGAGGCGTCCAGGAGGATCTGAAACAGATGCCTGAGCCACCTCAGCTGGCCCCTCTCGACGCGGAGGAGCAGCGGCTCTACTCCGAGCTCCTCCCTGGTGACTGAGCTCCTCCCCCTATCCCTAAGGGTGCGCCCAGCCACCCTGCGGAGGAAACTCATTTCGACCGCTTGTATCCAGGATCTTGTCCTTTCGGTCATGACCCAAAGCTCATGACCATAGGTGAGGGTAGGAACGTAGAATGACCGGTAAATCGAGAGCTTCGCCTCTCGGCTCAGCTCCTTCTGAGCCACGACAGACCAGTACAGCAACTGCATCACTGCAGACGCTGCACCGATCCGTCTGTCAATCTCACGCTCCATCCTTCCCTCACTCGTGAACAAGACCCCAAGATACTTAAACTCCTCCACTTGGGGCAAAGACTCCCCACCGACCCGGAGAGGGCAAACCACCTTTTTCCGGTCGAGAACCATGGCCTCAGATTTGGAGGTGCTGATCCTCATCCCGCTCGCTTCACACTCGGTAAATATCATGTTTTGTTAAATGGACGAATAAGTTACTTAAACTAAACACATTGTAACACAGTACAAATACGTCACAAAACCAATTTTCACCCAAGAGTACAGTGCCCCTGTTTCCAAATATTGTTCTCTAGTGTATGTTTGTATAGTGCGATAACTGTTTATTGCAGTGTTTTTCAACCTTGGGGTCGGGACCCCGACATAATTGATTAAAAAAACCCAAAACTTACTAATAAAAAAAAATATATGGTGAGTTGACAGAGACAATCCCAGTCCATAAAAGACAAACTGTGAGTGTGAAACTGAAACACTGTGGTTCTGTTTATCTGTCAAATGTTCATTGTGGCCAGTTTCAGATGCTGCAGCTCTTTCATAATTCATAGTTTCACTTCTTGTTTGTTCAGTATTAATTGTCCTCCTTGTAAATCACAGCTGGACTGACTGGACAGATCCTGACCAAGGAAAATAAAATTCTCCCTTTGTGCAGTAATCTACACCTGGATTTACTGCCTCTGTCTATAATAATAATATACATTATATAGACTAAATGTCCTCTAAAATTAGCCTGTATTTGCAACATAGAATAGCAAACTATTACATGATCAAATTAATTTAAAAAAAAAATAAAATAAAAATAGGCTCAGTTTTGAATGTCCGGGGTCACCAGAAATTTGTGATGATAAAATGGGGTCAGGAGACAAAAAAGGTTGAAAACTGCTGGTTTAAACCACTGGTCAAATAAACTCATGGTAATTTGGATTGATTTTCCAGGGGATTCTCGGCTATCTGTGGATATTTTCCTGCTTTTAAATAGACTTACTTACTTACTTTCTGTGGTCCAGTTTAACAGAGCAAGGAGAGCTAATGTTTCATCACCTGTCTCCTGGTAGAGTTGTTTGAGAAATGGAGCTATTTTTACAGCTGGATGCACAAATGGTTTTAAACTTTTTTTTCTTTTTTTACAGAGTTTAAAATAAGAAATAGCAAATGGCACACTTTTCTTGTACAACGCTAAAGAATTTCTAAACAGAGGCAAATATTAAATCTGCATTAAAGCTAAAGGGTAGGACAAACTTCGAAGATATACAACAGATTTACAATCTTGATAATAAAGATTTCTTTAGCTTTTTACAAATCCGTCATTATTTAGACAAAACAAACAAAGAAGATTCAGACAGTCCTCTCTCTGGAATCATCCAAATTTTCCTAAAATCATACCAATCAAGTCCAAATAACAAAATAATCTCAAAACCTTATAATGAATTACAGAACATTAGGGGGGAGAACACAGTGTTTATCAAAGAAAAGTGGGAAAAGGAGGGTAATAGTTTGCTGCATATTGATGACTGGGTTCAAATCCAAGAGATTTCATGGAAAAGTACTTTCTCACTGAACTGGAAATGTGTGGTTCGCTTTTTCAGAACACCAGCGCAGAGAGGTTCAAATGTGGACACATCTTGTTGGAGGTTATGTGGAATGAACAAGGCTCATCACCATCATGTATTTCAGAGCTGTCCTAAATTGTCTCTTTATTGGGAGAAAATAAAACCAAGAACAAATAAAGTGATCAGGATAAGGTTTCCTCTAAATTTTGAAACTACATTCTTAGGCAAACAACCAGACTGTATAAAAGGATTTTGGAAAATAAATATCTGTTGAATATTTTGTTGGTTGCTAGCAAGGAAGTAATCACTAGAAAATGGATGACTGACAAACTACCCACATTAGAAGACTGGATAGAACTTGTTAAAGAAATTTCCCAGATGGAGAAACTCACATTTGCATTGAGACTAGAACACGACAAATTTAAGGAATGCTGGAAACCATGGATGGACTTTCTGAACACTGAAAAGGAACAAATGTGACACCCACTGTTGTTTAGCTACTGTATTACCGTTGTTTGTATTATTATTGTTATTATGTTTTTATTAGGGATGCACCGATATCACTTTTTTCCAGACCGAGTACGAGTACTACATTGAGAACTTGCCAATACCGAGTATCGATACTAGTCCTTAAAAATCCCATTCCAGTTCTCAGTTCCTTTTGTAAATGTGCTTTATTGTCATTAGTCTGACTGGAACAAAGTGCCGTTACTTTTATCACCGTCACTTATCAGGTTAAATCTCCACACACCCCACACATTATTCCTCCTCCTCGTACTGCTGCACTGAACTGGGAGTGTCACATGGCCGTAAGTGGTATCGGTGCATTTATATCGGATATCTTTTACGAGTATGAATACGAGTACACTCACTGAGTATCGGAGCCGATGCCCGATACTGGTATCGGTATCGGTGCATCCCTAGTTTTTATTAATGTTTTGTCATTTAAAAAGAAAAGGGGAAAAAGAAATCAAGAAGTGAAAACACTGGAGATATACACAGAAAAACAACTGCACAGATAGATTATTTTGTTCTTTTCTGAAAAGAAATATAGAAAAACAACAATGTAAAATGTTATATGTGCATGTGAATGTAAAACCTGTAAATTCTCCATTACAAAATCAAATAAAAACTTGAAATAAAAAAAAAAAAAAAAGCTAAAGGGTGAGTATTTTGTCTCCAGTTAAACCTGAGTTGTTTGAGAAACGGAGTTATTGTTACAGCTGGATGCACAAATGGTTTTAAACTTTCTTTTCTTTCTTTTTTTTCTTTTTTTTTTTTTTTAACACAGCTTAAAATAAGAGATAGCAAATGACACTTTTCTTGTACAACGCTAAAAAAATTCTAAACAGAGGCAAGGATTAAATCTGCGTTAACCCTATAACACCAAACGTATCATATTTGATACATGAGTGTTGAAGCCCTCTACATGATCAGTGTTGATTTTTTTTTTTTTTTTTGAAAAACCTGATGTGTACAAATAGATACATGCAATACACAGATAATCCACCAGGGGGAGGAGTTCATTCACCAGAGGCCTTTCCAGTGACACTACAAGACTGTCATTAATGAGGAAGGAGGAAGAACTGGGACCATTTAGAAAAGGAATTACCAATTTGTTAGACATGTTTGTGTTATATTATGTTTTTGTTTGTTCAAAAATACTAATATTTGAGCACTGAGACCTGATGTATCAAATATGATACAAAACTGAAACTCATACATGGAAACTGATATTTGAAAAGATCTGTTTTTGGTTGTTCAGAAGGATCAATAAAAGCTGCATTTTCAAAGAACTGGAATTTTCTGTCAATGATTTAATGGTTCAGGTTTTACAGGATTAAAGCTAAAGGGTAAGTATCTTGTCTCCGGTCAAACCTTGTCGTAACCCTAAGGGAAACTACGCCACCAACTATACTTTACGACAGCTTTTTGATATCAGCTCTATTAATAATCTTAAATAATGCAGACTTCGGTAACCCGCTATGATCCAAGATTGTTTAAAAAGGAAATCATGAAAACATTGTGTACATTTACTTGGAGGAAGGGTAGTGTTTTCCCTTCATAGGTGAGAAATTGACTTGCTTTGTTCTTTCATTGGGGTCATGAATAAATCTGAATAAACACACTTGTAACCCTTCTTCAAAGAAAAGTTACAGTTGGGGGAGAAAACAAGAAAATTTGAATAATTATATTCCTTTCAGCTCCATTCCCAAGACACAACAGTACAAGACAAACTCCAGTAAAAGCAGCACACTATTAAACAGTTGAAAAGTGAGACCGTATACATCACTGAAAAAACAGACACTGGCAAGAGTAAACAATTCCTGTTCAATTTATCTTTGAAACAAATGGTTCCCTCGCTGTTCATAGGAAAAAACCAATGAAGAAAGGGAAGATTTGCATTTACAAGGTCTGGTGCATTGTTAAACCAACTGGGCAAAAGCCAATGACCAGAACAGAGGGGCTATAGATATATCTTACAGTTCATTTTTAGACAGTGGAAATCAATAGCATGTGGAAAAGAACCACTTTCAGCTCTAAGCATCGTTCCCTCGGGCTGCTTTACTCAGTGGTTGGCTGAACTTCAGTACACACTAGAGATCTAAACAATGGTTGTGTACTACCCATGACTCCATCCATGGGTAGACGGATCAACATTAGGGGTGGAAAGAAAATACTGGTTCTGCAATATATCGCGATATTTCATTTCACAACACTGTATCCATGTTAAAAAGCACTGTATCAATATTTTAGATATTTAGTCAAATGTAGATTTTGTGGATGTTCATATTTGGGTTTTTTGTTTTTATCTGTTTTATCTGTTTATCTGTTTTATCTATTTATCTGATTTTGTTTTTCTCATGCCTATACTTTTTATTGCCTCTATGCTGTAATGCTTTTAAAGTTTAACGTAAAGCACTTTGAATTGTCTTGTACATGAAATGTACTATAGAAATAAACCTGCCTTGCCTTGTTTATATTTTATTTGTTATTATTTAACACTCATTTATTAAATAATGTTAGTTCCTTTGTTGGGATTGAACTAAAAATAATGTTCTGATGTTAGTTCTGAACTAATAGAATACACTGTTGAAAAAAAAAGAAAAAAAAAAAAAAAGTTAAAAAAAAAAACGGTAATATTCCAGCAGCGGGGTGCCGAAAAAATACTGTTAAATAATGGAAAATAACCATCTCATAAAAATTTGGTAATTTTCCATGATTAAAATACATTTTTTTACCCTAACTTTACATGAGATTTTGCATATTTTGTTGACTTTTTAATGTTTAATAAAGAATATTTACATGTATTAAAACAATCAAATTACCTATAAATAAATAAATAAATAATATATATATATATATATATATATATATATATATATATATATATATATATATATATATATATATATATATATATATATATAGTTTTCAATGAGAGTAAGTTGTTGTAAGTTGTCCAATCCACTGATAAAAACTGTATTTGGACAGTTTATCAGTGCTTATACATGTTATACATTCATAAAAATACATGTATTCAACATTTTTGTTGTGAAACCTCCTGTAATTACACAAGATATTTGTCAATTACAAACAAGTCTGGTTAAACTTACAGAACAAATACTTCTTTTAGGGTTAATTGTCAGTAATTTTATCACTTTTTTTTTTTTTTTTTACAGTATTAAACTTTAAATTAACAGTTTAATTTCATGAATAGAAAAGAAATATTTGTGAAACTATGATACATTTGCAAATGTACTTTAACTGCGTTTTTCAGTGAAAAAAGAAAAAATTTCTTTTAAAAAATGGAAATTTCATGGTTATTCACAGTGACAATTTTTTTCATGTTATTTTACATTTGATATGTAAAATCACAGTCTATTTTTGTCATTCCATTGATATTTTCCTGTATATTAAAAATACAGAAAAAATTCTGTAAAATAAAGTGAAAATTCTGTTAAATTACAGATTTTTTTTTTACAGTGTATGTACATTTGAACAGGATGTTAAACTGTAATGTCTGTAAAACATAATTTCACTTTGAACACAGGAACATGTTATGATATAACATTAGATCCTGTTGTAATCAAATAAAAATGTGTTTAGTATTTGTGCAGATTTCTGGTGTAATTCAATTCTTCAAGGAAATAATCATTTTTAAAAAAGAAACAAAAAATTGCCTTTTTAATAGTATCATGATATATCGTGATATATCGTATCGTGATCCTAGTATTGTGATTTGTATCATATTACCAGATTCTTGCCGATACACAGCCTTAGGTATGAGTATTTAATAACACCACTGATCAGTGTCATGTGTTCATTAGCACCAGTTTATGCTCCTGTTGGTGGGAGGTTAACGTGATCAAGTTAAAATTTTATGCAAAACATAGCTTTCCTGATTGAATGCTATACATATGAAATGTTGGTACTACAGAAATTTAACAGTGACAAACAAAGCATATACAAATAGTATAATATAATCATCAATGACACAAAAATGATTTAGTAAAATGGCGTATATGTCAATAAATCAGTCCAATGCCACCATAGCTGGAAATCTGCTGATATGTTCATGACATACAGTATATGCATATGTAGTTGGCTAATGGTCCCAGAAATTTACATCTAAACATGTCTAAAAGTAGTATATTTAAAATATCCATCTAAACTAAGAATGTGAACACCCGCTACTGAGGCCGATTCGATACGCATCTAGATACGCTGTCAGCGATACGATACATTAACGATACAGTGAAGCTTAGGGATGCACACATACCAGTTTTTTCCAGACCGAGTACAACAATAACAACAAAAAATTGCCTTTTTAACAGTATCATGATATATCGTGTTGTGATCCTAGTATTGTGATTTGTATGGTATTGCCAGATTCTTGCCAATACACAGCCCTAATCAACATCTCTCTTTTTTGCCGCTCGTCCGTCTGAGTTTTTTTTTTTTTTTTGAATCAGCAACAACATTCACCTCTCAAATTGGCTTCATTAACCCCGTGACTAGTCCTGGCCCTTTTCAGAAGTGATGGGCAGTGCCGGTAAGCGGCTTGTGTCTGCTAAGGGCCATTTTCTGTCTGCTCTAAATCTCTCCATCTGACTCATAATACAGCTACAAGGGCTGTGAGGGATTGCTCTCACAGAGATCAAGGTCAAATTTCATTACTCCTAATGAGGCTTAGCACCCATCAGAATCTCTTGTCTCCATCTCTCTGTAGCTTTCAGACATGAAAGACAAGTAGCAGCAGATTTCAGAGTTGAGCGCAGAGATTTCAGAGCCATTATAGATAACACTGCAGCAGAAAGTTAGTTTTTTTTTTTTTTTCCCCTCGCTGCTGGGTCAGAATCACCTTTAATTGTCAAATACAATTCACCGGAGACTTCTTTTCTTTTTCCTCTTTGAAAAATGTATCTGATATTTTTTTATCTATGCAAATGCCTTCTAGGCCAACGTTGTAGGAGTTTTCGGCAGGAAAATGATCGTTTGTTGTTTTCCCGAAAAGCCCCAAATGCTTATTAAGAAAATTGTAATTTCAAACAAATGAGGTTTGTGTAATTTCAGGAATGATCTAATGTGTTTTCTGCTCTGCGTGCAGATGAAATGTGCAGTTCTCATGTCTTCGGCTAAATATACTGTCTCGGTTTTACAATCAAAACCAGGAAAGTGGCAAAGTCATTACAGTAACTGCCTCGGTGCAGTCGTCTTCACAAATCTGTGGATGTGCTATAGTTTGTCGGCATGCGTAGGAACGTGTGTGCACTGTAAAAAAAATCTGTAATTTAACAGAATTTTCACTGTTTATTTTACAGATTTTTCCTGTATTTTTCAGATACAGGAAAATATCAATGAAATGACAAAAACAGACTGTGATTTACATGTCAAATGGAAAATAACATGAAAAAACTGTAACTGTGAATAAGCATGAAATTTCCCTTTTTTAAAAGAATTTTTTTCTTTTTTCACAGAAAAATACAGTTAAAATACATTTGCAAATGTATCATAATTTCACAAATATTTATTTTCTATTTATGAGATTAAACTGTTCATTTAAAGTTTAATACTGTAAAAAATAATAAAACGAGATAAAATTACTGACAATTAACCGTAAAAGAAGTATTTGTTCTGTCAGTTTAACCAGACTTGTTTGTTAATTGACAAATATCTTGTGTAATTACTGGAGGTTTCACAACAAAAATGCTGAATAAATGTATTTTTGTGAATGTATAACATGTATGAGCACTGATAAACTGTCCAAATACAGTTTTTATCAGTGGATTGGACAACTGAGTCTCATTGAAAATTATTTATATATATATTTATAGGGAATTTGAGTGTTTTAATACATGAAAATATTCTTTATTAAACATTAAAAATTAAAAAAAAAAAAAAAAAGCATAATCTCATGTAAAGTTAGGGCAAAAAACTGTATTTTATTTATGGAAAATTACTGTATTTTTATGAGATGGTTATTTTCCGTTATTTAACAGTATTTTTTCGGCACCCCTGCTGCTGGAATAATACTATTTTTTATGTTTGTTTGTTTTTTTTACAGTGTGCCTGGGTGCAGTCGTCTTCGCAAATCTGTGGATGTGCTATCGTTTGTCAGCATGCGTAGGAATGTGTGTGTATACCTGCCTAAAAACATTCATGCATGTACAGTATATGCATACGGTGTGCGTGTATGTGGCACACTTGTCCTCTGTGATAGATGCTATACGCTATAGGCGTTTACATAAGTTGTGTGGTGTAATCACCCTGTCAGATCACTGAGCTGTTTCATGTATTTTTGAAGAGTGAAGAGCATGTGTTTCCATCGCTGACAATAGACACAAACATTATGGAGACACACTGACTGACTGACTGACTGGAGGATCTCACAACACAGACGTGGGAATGTACGTGTGTCGTCTTATTTCTGCCTTATCCCCTCAGATTTATTTCCCTCACACACGCTCGCTCACGTTTCAGAAATATGAAGTCTAGCAGTGCAAAGAAATGAAGTCCTGTTATGTCTTTTCGGCTTCCTTTATGTGTATTTATTACTATTTATGAGTCCATATCCTGGTAGTGCACCTAAATTTCATTGAACATTATGTTTAATGACAATGAAGTATTTTAAATGTTAAAAAATCTTTTTAAAAAAATCTTTAAAAATGCTGTCCATTGCAAAGAACATTCCATTGTTTGATGATATGTGTATCCGAAATCCTGATCTGTTCTGGAGCACTGATGATGACAAGATGAAATGGTTGTTTAGTTCTAATGTATATAAATTAGCATTATTTGTCTGTAAAGCCTGGAAAAAGCCGCAGATGTGTTTGTTTAAATAGGTCAGTATTTTGTTTTGTTCATATTTATTGTGCCTATTTGTCTGGTGTTTGATTTTTGGTGTGTATTTTTGGTGTCTTATAAGCCCATGGAAGGGCTGGGCATGTTTTTTATGCAAGACACAATAATAAAAACATTCATTCATTCCATAAATAAATAAATAAATGAATGAATGAATGAATGAATGAATACAGTGGTGTGCAAAAATATTAGAACACTTGTCAAATCTTAAGAAACTGGTGCTTTATTTTTTGTTCCCAGAGCCTGAATTTCACTTTTTTGCCACTGCAAAGGTAAAGGCAAAGGTACTGAGAATATTTCACCTACAAATGTATCATTCCAGTCCTGTTTTTTTTTACATTTTACTCTAATATTTAGTGTGCCCTCCCTTGGCAACAATCACAGTAGCTCATCTTTCTGGCATTGTGTCGATGTATTTTCTGAGAGTTTCAACCCCAATGTCTGCCCCACGCTCTCAGAAGCTCATTCCAGAGAGTTTCCTTAGAGTTTCCTTAGAGTTTCCTTAGGTCAGGGCTCTCAAACTCATTTTCTTTCAGGTTCCACATTCAGCCCGATTTGATCTAAAGTGGGTCGGACCAGTAAAATAAGAACAGAACAACCTATAAATAATGACAACTCCAAATTTTTGTCTTTGTTTTAGCGCAAAAAAACCCATTAAATTATGGAAATACTTTTATAAACTATCCAAACAAAAAAGATGCGACTAACCTGAAAAAACTGAAATTTCTTAAGAAAAAGTGCAATTTTAACAATATTCTGCCTCAACTTATCATTTCTACATGTGCATTATGGATCAGATCTACAAAGTCACTAAACACTGAGGAACAGGCAGAAAATAGTTGAAACTGTGCTTAATTTTCTTTAGACATTTCAGGTTGTTCATATTTGTTCAGGTTATTCATATTTTATTGTTACAGGATAGTTTACAGGATAGTTTATAATCACCGGCGACATGGTGGTGCAGTGGTTAGCACTCGTGCCTCACAGCAAGAAGGTCCTGGGTTCGATTCCAACACCAGTCGACGGGGGGTGGGACCTTTCTGTGTGGAGTTTGCATGTTCTCCCCGTGTCTGAGTGGGTTCTCTCCGGGTACTCCGGCTTCCTCCCACAATCCAAAAACATGCACTAATAGGTTAATTGGTTAATCTAAATTGCCCATAGGTGTGAATGTGAGAGTGATTGTTTGTCTCTGTATGTTCAGCCCTGCGATGAACTGGCGACTTGTCCAGGGTGTACCCCGCCTTCGCCCCTATGTAGCTGGGATAGGCTCCAAGCGACCCCCGTGACCCTAGTGAGGATAAAGCGGGTTCAGAAAATGAATGAATGAAGGATAGTTTATAAATGCAAATATTTCATAATTTGTTATTTTTCGCAGTAAAACAAAGACAAACATTTGAAGTTGTCATTCTTTATAGGCATTACTCCTCCTGCACTATGAGGTGAACGTCACACTGCTGTCAAGTGTTATCGGTGTGTTTGTATCGGAGCACTTTTATGAATAAGAGTATTACTACACACACTCGGTATCGGACCGATACTTGATACCGGTATCGGTGCATCCCAAGTTTCTCTCTCTGCCAGAAAATGTAAGTGTTCATTTCTCCATTTATGTACATAGATTATAGAGGGAGGCGTGGAGGGTTAAGGAAAGACATAATCCCATATTGAGATCTGTTTGTGATCATCTGCTGTTGTTTTTTTTTACTCTTGTCCAATAAAGAAATACAAACCAGCACAAATGATACAGTTACATTCTGAAATAGTGTGTCTGTTCCTTGCCCCTGCCTACACTCTGTAGTATAATACCCATTGTTGAGTCCCCATCTCTTAAACCACATCTGATATACCATCTAAATCCTGTTGGAAAAAGCATCAGAAAGCTTTCGGATTTTTAGGGTCATAGAAAGGCAACATTCAAAGCCGCAGGAGCTGCAACCAGGGGACAAGAATAAAATGATTTGGAAATATACACTTTCTTTCTGCAGGTCTTTCATCTTGGTCCAAATAAAAAGATTAAGAATGAAGATAGGTGACCTGGTGTTGTGTCTTACCCCCGTGGAGAAGAGAAGACACTTTGCCAAGATTCTGTGTTGAACCACAGAGTAGAGGAATACAGTGGTATCATATCTGAATCTGATCAGTGATTGGTTAACAGATGCTATGAAACTGGGTTTGTTTTGGGACCTGACACTCTGCCGGCTTTATAGACCAATAATAAAAGAGAAATGTAGACAGATTTCCCCCCAGGACGGACCTAATGATGACCTCAGATGAATGCAAAAAAAATTATCCTCAAGCTCTGAGCCATCCCATAATTAATGAATTTTTAATCAAATGCTGGGTCCAAAAATACGACCCAAATATGGACAGGAAAACCTACCTAGGTGTCAGTGCATTAGACGTGAAAACGTGTGTAAATAGTCTTCTATACACTATAAATAAAGACACTGTGTTAAATCTGATGATCCTAGTGGTTTTTCTAATCCACACATGTGGGTTTTTCATCAGTCTTAGTCTCATTCCAGGTTTGGTGTGGCACCCATGGTGTCCACTTGTGTTACATACAGAACCTGCCTATTCAAATGCATATAAATCACAACTGATTTTGCAACAGCGGTATTCTTTGTGAAACACTCTGCCTTGCATAATTAGCTCAATTCCCAAAATGTACTTGTGAGAGAATAAAGAGATATTGAAACAAATAGTAGCGTGTAATTTCCGTGTCCTTTTGACCATGTTACATGTGGATTTTTATATTGAAAATAACGTAAAATAATATAAAAATCTGTTTTATCTGAAAAATAGTTTTGTTTTTGTTTTTTAATCTCTGTAAGTATTTATTTTTAAAATAAATCCAAAGTGCTTCCAAACTTGCTTCATAACATTAGTCTACATCTGGTTTGAATTTTAGCCCCATGTCCTGTTTTTAGGACCAGTTTCGTAGAAGCACTTGTGCGGTGTGTCTGCATGCTGCCGTTGCTGGGGAAACTGGGAAACAAATTAAGCAAATCGTGAAAAGAGGTAAATGACACACACATCCAAAAAATAGGAGGTGTGCAGGATCCAAAAATTAACCATGAAAAAATAAAGGAAGGTCCGCACAACCTGTGAGCTCCCAAAACATTTATTCAGCAACGTGACGTTTTGGGCCGAGGTCCTTCATCAGACTGAGGACAGACAGACTTACACAGCTGTTTTATATACAGCGTCTAATCACAACACGTGACCTGCAATGTACGTCATTTTAGAGAAACAGAAAAAATTCTTTTAAAACTTCTCAAACATATGATCAGTTATAAATGATCAAGAGTCAAATGTTTCAAATGTCCATAAATATAAATTACACAGGGAGCGCTCAGTTCATTTGGAACTGTTCAGGCTGACATGAACCATGTGATCACCGGAGCAGCGACATCAAAGCGTGTGCTAACTCTCTTTATAGGGCTCTGATATTAACGTTTTCCCTTTCCATCTGTGTTTCCATTTTTCACTGCTGCCATTGTCTGTTTTGCTGTTTTAGATTTCAGTTGCCTTCTAGTCTTGACCTGCCATCATAACAGTTTACAGCTCTTCAAGTAAAACTACAAAGGTATGCCGGCACTGGTCGGGGAAAGGTGCAAATCCAAAAAATACTCCATAAATAAAGTGAAGTTGACACAAAATCATGATATTCCACTTACAGGATCATCATTTTCTGTGTTACGCCAGCTCCGATTTTACCTTAATATCCTGCCTTTGTTATAAAAACACTTTTAACTTGTTGAATGTCATTTACTGATGTATAGCTTTGATTTTCTTTCTCCTTCAAGTAGGAGCTGACTGGCCCTCTTTCACAATAGTTGTATTATGTCTCTTTTATAAAGTGCCTTGAAAGTCTTCTTTAGAAAAGTTTAATTGATTTCAATGACAGACTTTCCACCTGAGACAAAGCTTGGATTTAGGCGTCTTTGTTCACACCTCACAGTCACACAAACTAAAGGCATTAAGTTAAAAAGTATGGCTCCAAAAAGTACGGACATTTGACTGTCTTATTATATAATGCCACAAAGAGTGAAATTTAAGGCTATAGATCCAAAAATTAAGTAAATTTGACTCGTTATCTTATTATACAATGCTACAAAGAGTCAAATTTAAGGCTATAGATCTAAAAACTAAGTACATTTGAATCTTTGTAGCATTATATAGTAAGACAATGAGTCAAATGTACTTAGTTTTTACATCTATAACCTTAAATCTGATTCTGTATAGCATCATATAAGACAATGCATGAAATATACATAGTTTTTAGATCTATAGCCTTAAATTTGACTCTTTGTAGCATTATATAATAAGATAAGTCAAATGTACTTAGTTTTTAGATCTATAGCCTTACATTTTACTCTGTGTAGCATTATATAATAAGACAATGAGTCAAATGTACTTAGTTTTTGGATCTATAGCCTTCAATTTGATTTGTTGTAGCATTATATAATAAGACAATGAGTCAAATGTACTTAGTTTTTGGATCTATAACCTGAAATTTGACTCTGTGTAGCATTATGTAGTAAGACAATACATCAAATGTACTTAGTTTTTACATCTATAGCCTTAAATCTGATTCTGTGTAGCATCATATGATAAGACAATGCATGAAATATACATAGTTTTTAGATCTATAGCCTTAAATTTGACTCTTTGTAGCATTATATAATAAGATAAGTCAAATGTACTTAGTTTTTAGATCTATAGCCTTACATTTTACTCTGTGTAGCATTATATAATAAGACAATGAGTCAAATGTACTTAGTTTTTGGATCTATAGCCTTCAATTTGATTTGTTGTAGCATTATATAATAAGACAATGAGTCAAATGTACTTAGTTTTTGACTCTATAGCCTTCAATCTGATTTGTTGTAGCATTATATAATAAGATAACGAGTCAAATGTACTTAGTTTTTGACTCTATAGCCTTAAATTTGACTATTTGTCGCATTATATAATAAGACAATGCGTCAAATTTACTTAGTTTTTAGATCTATAGCCTTCAATTTGACTATTTGTCGCATTATATAATAAGACAATGCGTCAAATTTACTTAGTTTTTAGATCTATAGCCTTCAATTTGACTATTTGTCGCATTATATAATAAGACAATGCGTCAAATTTACTTAGTTTTTAGATCTATAGCCTTCAATTTGACTATTTGTCGCATTATATAATAAGACAATGCGTCAAATTTACTTAGTTTTTAGATCTATAGCCTTAAATTTGACTCTTTGTAGCATTATATAATAAGATAACGAGTCAAATATACTTAGTTTTTAGATCTATAGCCTTAAATTTGTCTTGTAGCTAAATGCTCATTGACTCACTGTTTTACTGTATAAAGCTACAACTGCAAAATTGGAGACCCAGAAGAAAAGCGTGAATCTCCACAGAAGGCCAACCTCGCGTTGCTCCATTTGTGACTCATCCACAGAGTCCATGGAGGGAAGAGTGGCAACTCAAAGTCGTCTGGAAAACTTCCACCCCGCGGTCCTTGTTGGTTCAGTCTACATGTTGCTCAGAATGTGCAAAGTATCACGTAGCGAACGGAATCAATTTGTCTGTCTAAAGGGACCGACTTCCAGGCTAATATACCAGGCATTCGCTAAAGGGAAAAAGAAATTACAAGTGATAAACAGAATTAATCTCCATTGAGGGTGAGAATAGGATGAAACAGGGTCTCCAGCCTATAGAGGATTAGCAGCAGACGTCAAGAGAGAGGAAAGGCAGAAAGGAAGAAGTAAATGAAGGGGAAATGTTTTCATTGTCTTGCAACGTCCTTGCCTTTAGTAACAAAAAAAAAAAAAAAAAAAAAAAAAATAACAGGGTTAAGTGTCATTAAATCTATGTATTGCACAAAACCTTTTTAATTTTTGGCCGTTAGTGAGTGTGTTCTGTGTGGTTTCAGGGAACGGTCTTTAGATGCATTTATTTTTATGGGATTTTGTTGATTCATATTATAATTTCTATTGTGTCATCATCACAAATAGCCATTTTCTAAATGACGCTGGTCATCCAATATCATGGATAGGGATAATATAATAATATAATCCATGTCATGACATCAACAATAAGTGAGATTACATTGTCCGTGTGTGTGTGTGTGTGTGTGTGTGTGAGAGTGAGATTATACTTTACAACCAACATTTTTGTATTTCATTGCCTTTTTTTTTATTTATTTTTTATTTTGCTAGGTGACCTCAATCTGGGAAAATGGAATGCTTTTCTATTAATCATCAAATCCATGTCCATCATTATGTTTCCTTTACTCTTATGAAACTTTAACGCTTTCATGCATGAATTGTTAAACTAGTGGTATTTTTGACATAAATCTTCATATCTTTAGCATAATACACTGCTATTCATCGTTGTGGATTCCATGCATCAACACTATATCATGTAATAATGTGATATTAATTTTTTAAACACATCCATAAAGCTCTTTCCACGAAGAGAATATATCACTGATTTAAGAAAACCTTCCATTTCAGTGTAAAAGGTAACTGTCTTTAGTGATTATATTCTGGGAAAATTTAGACGAAATGACAAAAACCAACAAATTATTCCGTAAACTGCGGATTATTAGATTATTTCTTTGTAACCGCGCGTTTTGAGTTCATTAAACAATATATCAGGATAAGTTAAGACTTTATTTATCCTAAATTCAAGTGTCACAGCAGCATTTAAAGTGATCTTAAGAAATATTACAAAATATAATGGCACAATTAAGAGATAGAGTCATTACTGTAATTAATAGCTTTAATTAAAGACTGCATAACTGTCCACTGCAGTGAAGTCATGCATGAAAGGGTTAAACATTAACCCTGTAAAACCTGAACCACTAAATCACTGACAAAAAAATCCAGTTCTTTGAAACTGGAGCCTTTATTGGTCCTTCTGAGAAAAAAAAAAAAAAAAATTCTTTCACATATCAATTTCCATGTATGAGTTTTAATTTTGTATCATAATTGATACATCAGGTCTCAAAGCTCAAATATTATTATTTTTGAACAAACAAAAACATAATATAACACAAACATGTCTGACAAATTGGTAATTCCTTTTCTAAATGGTCAAAGTTCTTCCTCCTTCCTCATTAAACATGCTCCGTAAAAACAGAATTTGACAGTGCATAAAAATCTGCATTAGTAATAATTCTTATTCTCATATCCTTTTTTTGAAGTAAAACGATAGGATGAATATTTGAGTAGTAATTTTAACCCTATATTTCTGCGCCATAATTTAGGTATGGAAGAATGACAGAATTATATAGTATAAGAAGTGAATATTTATCAAGTATAGTTCTCATTTCAGTAATTACAGCTATGTTTTTCACTAATTTTGTCTTTAACATCTTTATATGTGACTTCCAATCAAGTTTACCATCAATGGTAACACCTAAACCAGTGGTTCCAACCTTTTTTGGTTCGTGACCCCATTTTAAAATCACAAATTTCTGGCGACCCCAGACATTCAAAACAGAGACTTTGTTTTTGCTCAAATGTATTTATTTTAGATTGTGTAAAAGTTTCCTATATAATGTTGCTAATAAACGTCAATTTTAGACACATTTAGTCTATATAATGTATATTATTATAGACAGAGGCAGGAAATCCAGGTGTAGATTACTGCACAAAGGGAGAATTTGATTTTCCTTGGTCAGGATCTGTCCAGTCAGTCCAGCTGTGATTTACAAGGAGGACAATTAATACTGAACAAACAAGAACTGAAACTATGAATT
Source organism: Sphaeramia orbicularis (assembly GCF_902148855.1). Taxonomy (NCBI): domain Eukaryota; kingdom Metazoa; phylum Chordata; class Actinopteri; order Kurtiformes; family Apogonidae; genus Sphaeramia; species Sphaeramia orbicularis. The sequence goes on from NC_043961.1 coordinate 59,140,820, forward strand.
ATGAAAGAGCTGCAGCATCTGAAACTGACCACAATGAACATTTGACACAGAAACAGAACCACAGTGCTGCAGTTTCAGAGTTTGTCATGTATTTTATGTATTGTGATTGTCTCTCTTAACCCACCATATATTTTTTATTAGTACGTTTTGTTTTTTTTTTTGTTTGTTTTTTTATCAATTATGAGAAATTTCAAGCAGCCCTATTTGAATTCTAGGTGACCCCGAGTGGGGTCCCGACCCCAAGGTTGAAAAACATTGGATTAAGCACAAACAGTCTGAGGACTGGATAAGCAGTGGTTTCTTCCTACTCCCTGTCAGGCACAACAGTTATTCTTTTTTCTATTATTTGATTTTTTTTAAATTTTTGTATTGTTTATTGTTATTATAAACAAAACAAATCCACTATTTTTATAATCTAAAACTTTAAAACTCATTGACCTTGTGGAGTTTAAAACTATTCAAATAATGTACGAAGTAAAGAATAACTGACTGCCAGGCAATATTCAAGAAATGTTTTGTGAAAGCGAGGGAGGCTATGATTTAAGGGGAAAATTACATTTAAAGATTCATAAAGTATGCACTACGTTAAAAAGTTTCTGTATCACCATCTGTGGAGGAAAACTGTGGAACAAATTGTGTGTGGAGATAAAACAAATATCAAACATAATTCAGTTTAAAGAAAGATACATAAAAAAAAAAAAAAAGATTCTTGAGAGGTCCAGTATTTAATAATGACAATGAGGCCTGTTTGTTTATGGATGATGTTGTACTGATACAGCTGCTGGAATTATTGAAGAAAATGGTTGAATTGTTGAGTCTGTTTATGTGACTGTACTGACATGAACATTTTGTTGTGTGTAATTCAGTTACTGCATTATGTATTTGTTGTGGTTCAATGCCAAAATTAGGAAAATAGTATAGTTTGATTCTTGTATCAAGTTAGTGATAAAGGCGTAAAAGCACTGAGGGGTTGGATTAAATAAATTTAGACTTCTTCCTACTCCTTTTCGACTGTGCAAAATTCAGACTTGTATGTGCTTACAGATAGATTCTGTCCATTTACATGTTTTATTTTGTTTATTTTGTTTTGTTTCTTTGCATGTTCGAAATAAATAAATAAATCGAATCAAATCAAATTATTATTATTATTTTTTCCCCCTTATGTTTTGTATTATGTTTGTGTCTGAAATAAACTAAACTAAAACTAAACTAGCAAACACTCTTTCAATTTCTATGTCATTAATTTTGATTTTAATTTGATTACTGATCTGTCTATTTCCAAAAATAATATATAGTTTGACTCAGGTTCGTTGAAAGTTTGTTTATATCAAACCATTTTTTCAATACAATGAGCTCGTTTTGACCCCTTTAAATATACTTATAGTGTTCAATAAGTGTAAACAGGAGACTGAATCTTCCTGTTCCAGTGTAAGGCACCTCAGCACTAAACCTGTTCTATTCACTGACATTCACTCATAACAACTGTGACTTTTCAGCTGTGTAGAATGAGGGGAGGGGGCGTGTGGGTGGTGGGTGGGGGGGGTGCATGGGGGTGTGGGGGGTGGGGGGGGTAGGACATTTGTTCCAGTGGCAGACACACAGACCTTGACAAAGACCTGCACATATCATCCAGGTAGCGTCTGATTAATGGGTAAGGTGTCAGCCGACATCATATGTACGAATCTCTACAGACGTTCCATTAAACAAAGCTGTCAATACTGATGAAGGAGAACACAACGGCTGAGGATCAACTCATCTCTCCATCCGCCGTGTCAGCGGGCCAAACCATTTTGCTGCACAAGATAAAGTGATGCACGCGCTCCTTGGATCGTCTGCTTTATGTGAGGGATAATCCTGGGCCAAAATGTCAAGCACCATGGCAGTAGTGTGTGTGTGTGTGTGTGTGTGTGTATATACAGGGTGGGGAAGCAAAATGTACAATATTTTGAGGCAGGGATTGAAAGACAGTGTATGACCAATTAGTTTATTGAAAGTCATGAGAATTTATTTGCCACAAGAAAATGTCCATAATAGAAAATGTTTTTATTCTATGTGTCCTCCTTCTTTCTCAATAACTGCCTTCACACGCTTCCTGAAACTTGCGCAAGTGTTCCTCAAATATTGGGGTGACAACTTCTCCCATTCTTCTTTAATAGTATCTTCCAGACTTTCTGGTAATAGTTTTGCTCATAGTCATTCTCTTCTTTCCATTATAAACAGTCTTTATGGACACTCCAACTACAGGGTGTCCCGTAAGTCTCCATACATAGGAGACATAATACATTCCATACATATATGGTTCTAACATGTATTTCTTTATACAGTCTACTTTCGTTAAACTGCCCGCCATTATACTGCCATTTTCGCTCACCGCCGACCAAAACCATTGCACAAGAATCCCCAATGCATTATTCCATTAGCTACCGCCATTTCCGCCTATCGCCATCCGCCAGCCCAGTTCCATGCACAAACAACACTTATACCATTGATTTCCCGACCGTTATACCGCCAGCGTGATTGCCATCGAGTACACATAAATTTTAACAATGCACTGAAACAAACGCGCCAGACGCTGATCGCGACAAGCTACGAGTAGGTCTACGGAACGGCCACCGTTCATTTGTCGCAGAACACTCAGTAGGTCAGGATGTCGGGAAGAGGACGTGGGATTAAGCCAAACCCTCAAGATGATGGGGTGTCATTTCCCGACACGGTATAATAATGCTTAAAATGTTTCCCCACTTTAAATGATCCCTTACAACATAACAGAATCAAGATTTATTTAGAAACGCAATTAGAACGGGTTAACGGAGGCAGCATAGACATCATATAGTAAAGACATGCACATTATGGACGCAACCCGTTGTAACGCCATTTTCACTATACCGCCAATTTGGCCGTGAACGGAAGTTGGCGGTATAACGAGAGTAGACTGTATTTCTTCTTTATAGTTCTTCAGCAGTGGAGGACACGCATTGAAATGTGTTCCCGACAAAATGGCAGTCATATAGAGCATATTATATAAATAAAAATGGTTTATGTCAAGAAACATTTATTTTTCCTATGTATGGAGACTTATGGGACACCCTGTATTTTTGAAATCTCCTTTGGTGTGACGAGTGCATTCAGCAAATCACACACTCTTTGACGTTTGCTTTCCTGATTACTCATATGGGCAAAAGTTTCTGAAAAGGTATGGATAATAGTGTTAGGTATGATTATGACATCAGTATATGTTTGGTTTCAAAACAACTGACGTAGTGTCTGCTGAGAAAAAACAACTAAATGTTCATTGTAAATTTTGCTTCCCCACCCTGTATATATATGTGGCCAAGTGCGTTTGTGTACATTTTTCTGTATGTTTATCAAAAAGATTTTTCATATCTGTAACAGAACGCAGACTTCAATAAGAATAAACTGCATGTATCTGGATCGTTTATTGTCGTGATGTAACTACAGCCAAGTAAACTGATATAGAACCTGACATGACAAATATTCAAGTAAGTATGGACACTCTGGTATGTTTTTTTTTCTTTTTTTTAAATTAATTAACAGAGTTGATTTTTGTTTTTTATATGGGTATTATTGACATGAAATGGACAGAGTATATTTTTCATTTTTTATATGGGTATGGTTAGGAATTGGACATACACTACCAGTCAAAAGTTTGGACTCGCCTTTTTTTTCTTTATTTTCATGACTATTTGCATTGTAGATTCTCGCTGAAGACATCAAAACTATGAATGAACACATATGGAATTATGTAGTTAAAAAAAGTGTGCTATAACTCAAAGCGTGTTTTATATTTTAGATTCTTCAAAATAGCTACATTTTGCTTTTATTACTGATTTGCACATTCTTGGCGTTCTCTCAACGAGCTTCATGAGGTTGTCACCTGAAATGTTTTCCAAAAGTCTTGTAGTAGTTCCCAGTGATGCTGAACACTTGTTGGCCATCTGCGGTCCATCTAATGCCATTTAAATGATGAGGTGAGTCCAAACTTTTGACTGGTAGTGTAGTTTATTTTTGATAAGTATATCAGTGCTAAGACATGATAGCTTATTTTTGTGCATTATTGTTATGAAATAGATAGGGTACTTTTGTTTCTGATTTGTGTATTATTATCATGAAAAGGACAGAGTTTAGTTTAGTTTTTTAATATTTGTATGGGCTTGGCTGTGGAAATCAGTCACTGGTGGAAAAAAGGTGGGATCACCATCTGACCGTTTTTCCAGGATCTTTGTGTAAAAGTGACAGAAGTCTTCAAGAAGCTCTTGAAGACCCAGCTCTTCAGAGAACACCTCCTGTCCTAGCACTTTCAAATGTTCCATTTTAAATGTATTATCGTGTCTATTCTGTTTTTACGTGGTATTTTTATTTCACTGTTTTTAAGTGTACAGCTGCTTTTATGTCTTTTTCATCTATTCTTGTATTTTAGTCTATTATTTTGCTTATTTTGTTTTATTTTGTTTATTCTTCTGTCCAACACTGTTTTAATTGTACAGCTGTTTTAATCTATTCTTGTATTTTTCCTTCATTTTTGGTTTTTCCCCTGTAAGTCGCTTTGGAAAAAAGTGTCTGCCAAATGCATAAATTTAAATGTAATGTAAAGACTTTCATGACAAATTTTTCAGCAAATCTTTCAAACCTCAGTCAGATCCTCAGTATCACAAATTCATGTCTGTCTGTCATTACTCACCTGAATCTCTTGCATTACAGTGAACAGTTTATTAGTGCCATCCACCAGAAACAAACCATGTGTTTACAAACAGAGCTGGGAGGGAACTCAGGCATGTTTGGAATTTTGTTGCAACATGCATTTTGGGAAAGGGTGGTTCGCACAGCTGCCTGACAGCAGCAGTGCAGCAGTATGATATTATATGGATGAAACAAACATGACGCAAAAACAGCTGAAATGTGCAAACGGCTGGAGGAATATGCAAAGAGGGAAGGGAGCTCCTGCCATTTCCGCGTCGTGTCCAGTGTTGGGAATAACAGCGTTAAAAATAACAGTGTTACTAACGCATATTGTTTTTCAGTTACGGGTAATCTAATCAATTACTATTTGAAACGTTACAACACCGTTACTGGCGGTGAAATGTGATGCGTTACTATGCACTGATATCTATCAGCTGTTATCCATCCTGACTCAGCCAGGCACGAGAGGTGTGACGTTCGTGGACGAGTCGAGCCTTTTGAACGGCTCTTTTAAGTGAATGATAAGAACTGATTCGTTTACGAGCAGTTCTCATATTCAAATCCCCCACACTGCCTTCATGCTTCACCTGTGTGTCCATGAGTCTGAGCTGTCCACGCTGACGCACACCTGAACCACTAATGACATCTACGAGTTTGAGTTGTTCCAGCACGCCCCATTCACTTGAACGCAGCTACGTGTGCAGCTAATTTAGGGGAGGAGTTATCAGTGAGTCTGACTGACTGGACTGAAGACATTTACCACAAAATCAGAGAGGAGCCACTGAAAAAAGAGATGTGGGATTAACTGGAGGAGCATCTGCTTCTATAAATGCACATATGCACTTATGTGGTGGAAAAGCCGGGCCCTGGTGGACCCCAGCTGGGCCCTGGTGGACCCCAGCTGGGCCCTGGTGGACCCCAGCCTGGCCCTGGTGGACCCCAGCTGGGCCCTGGTGGACCCCAGCCTGGCCCTGGTGGACCCCAGCCTGGCCCTGGTGGACCCCAGCCTGGCCCTGGTGGACCCCAGCCTCACCACAGTCCTGGTCTTCAGTACCTGTCTGCTGTTCTACTCTATGTAACTAACCCGTGAAACATGCTCAAAAATCAGTTTCCTTTTACATATTTGAAGTTTTTTCAAAAAAGTAACACAATAATTACTCTCCCTGGTAGCTAATTACATTTATGAAGGAGTAATTCCATTACTAATTCAATTACTTTTTTTGGGAAAGTAACTAGTAACTATAACTAATTACTTTTAAAAAGTAGTTTGCCCAACACTGGTTGTGTCTGTAGCAGCTGCCTCTGGCAGGCGGCTGCGTGAGCCTCCATTTCCCACAATGCACGTCGTGACCAAATTCCTGAGATGCCTGAGTTCCCTCCTGGCTCTGAATGTAAACACATGGTTTGTTTCTGGTGGATGGAACTAAGAAACTGTTCACTGTAATGCAAGAGATTCAGCTGAGTAATGACTGACAGACTGACAGATTCGTGATACTGAGGACATGACTGAGGATGGACAGATTTGAGTAAAATTGGTCATGAAAGTCTCCCGCAGCTTTAAACCACAGCAAAACCCAACACCAGCAGGAAAATAAAGACAGGGAGAAAAGAAGAACAAAATGGCAATGATACAAATACAAAACTGCTGAATATTAATTTCCTGAATTGGTAAATCTAAGTTTACTTGAAATTCTTCGACTGGTCCACTTATGCTGAAGTCCTGTGAATAAATTCCTTCTTTCTGCTCATTTGCATTACAGATGTGTAACACAGTGGGACATATAGGGCAGATTGTGCATGTCATTGTGAAACATTATGGTAATTGATCCATACATAACATGCCAGACATCTCCCCAGGGCATAAATTTCTTCGTCTTCCTTTGTTAGCAGCACAATGTTCAAACAAAGACTACTAATTTTTAGAATATGCTTATCAGGGCATTTCTGTATTTTTTTTACTATTATTTTTTTCCTAATATTTAAGTGTTCTGTATACATGAACCTTGTCTGAATCATATTAGTCTGTCATGCTTGAACATATAGTTTTAGTAATAGCAGCCCATTGTAATGGGGAAAGTGACACACTGTAAAATACACACAATGGAATTATGAGAATAGAGGGAAAGAAGCAATAATGGGAGGCCTAATAGCAACAGCTCAGCCACATCTGGCTTACCAGAGGCTATTGAGGTGAATAATTTAGTGTTGTGAGGAAGCAGAGACGTGGTCTTGAATGCAGAAGCAGAAAACTGTGGATCAAATCATTCCTATAGTGTTCATACACAGGCTTACATTAGACTTAAAAGCACAATGAAGAAAAGGAAGCATTGTTTGTTTGACACGGCCGTCACAAATCATACATTTCCTCCAGAGTTTCCTGCTTCAGTGAATGTAATCTTTACCTTATATGTGTGAACAAGTCACCAAAAGGAGTTTTTTCTTCTTTTTTTTTCACTGCAAGAAGTGAATAAATGCAATGCCCTTTTTTTTTTTTTTTTTTTTTTTTTTTTTTTTTTATACATTCAGCACAAAGAAAAATGTAAATGATTCAGTGCAGGATGCAAATCAAGTGTTGGAGTATTTTTGGAGGATGGAGTATTTTCCTGCATTACAAATGATTCGTCCTTCCTTCATTTCCATTGCTGCAGTTGTATCTTTGTTCTTTTTTTTTTTTTTTTTTACATATATCTCTCATTCAACTAAAGGTCCACCCGCACTAAGATGAGCTACACGCTGATATCCACAACAAAAGCCTGCTAGCTGTTCTAGGGTAGCCTACTCAGATGTGTGGTCATGAACAAAGCTTGAAAAATGTAATTCTCAAGAGCTCTCTGGCACTGGGAATAATGGGATTTATTCCAACTTTACGGAAAGCAGTGTCTGTTACAGAAGAATTACACTGGTTAATAATTCATCATCGCTTTGCTTTTGAGTATGCGCTGGTTCTGCAAAGCGTAAAGTCTTGCAGGACACCGCTCTCCTAGCATAATGGAGCCACACTGACGGCAATGAGAACATGAAACTTGCAAATTATAAACATACACAACTAAGATGATTTAAAAAAAAGTTAGCCAGAGTTCACATGCAGCAGCACAGACTCCCTTTTGCGTTATTCATTAACGATCCTAGATTATTAAAAGGAAGTGGATTCTGGTGGAACATTTGTAAAACCCAATCAGGCACGTCAAATTCAGGTCACTGGAAGGAATTCACCTGGAAAAATATTGTCAGATTTTTCATTACCTCCAAATTAAAACAAACGCAAAAGGGCCTACCAAGTTATGGGAATTGTTGGAGAAAATGTGGGAACGCCCTTGCAGACCATTTTCACATTTTCTGGGATTGTCCAAAAATTAGGCCTTACTGGACTGAAATGATGAAAATGATGAACACAATAATGAGGTTTGAGATTAAACATGATTTCTGCAGTTTATCTTGGACATCTACCACCCACAGTCAAATCTAGAGACAAATACCTGATTAATATAATGACGGCAGCCTGTAAGAAAGCCATAACAAGAAAATGGCTGAGCGAAGAACCCCCAACAAAGAAGGAATGGATTGGAATTATTAACCCTTTCATGCATTAATGATAAGAACCTCAGTTAATTTTTTTTTTCTTGAGTGTTTTTATTCCTCCATAGGCATGAGAAAAAAACCCCCAATGTGATCAAGTTTTTTTTTTTTTTTTCATGGAGTTACAAAAATGTCCATGCATTTAATTTTTGAAGTAAAGAAACGTGTTTAAACCCCGATATCAGAAAGTGATATTAAAACAATGCAATAAAATCTGATGTTTTCTCACATTTTAACATATTCTAATGCTAGTTACCTCCGCCAAGGAGGTTATGTTTTTGCCAGGGTTTGTTTGTTTGTCTGTCTGTTTGTTTGTCTGTCCGTTAGTGTGCAACATAACTCAAAAAGTTACGAACAGATTTGGATGAAATTTTCAGGGTTTGTTGGAAATGGGATAAGGAAGAAATGATTAAATTTTGGTGGTGATCGGGGGGGGGGGGCCCATGGGGGGGCCACTGATCAGCCTTGGCGGAGGTCTGCGCTCTCCGAGTGCTTCTAGTTATTACTCTTTTCATGGAGATAATATGCAAAAAAAAAACAAAAAACAAACACCTTTTTTTCAAACAAATAACAATTGATTTACACTGAAACATGTTAGCGCAGATAAGGTTTATTTAGAACAGCAAAGTTACAGTAATGGTATGAATTGCAATGTATGGGATGATGCATAAGCGTCCACTGTGTTGGCTGATATGGAACTAAAACAACAAAACCCATGAAAATACTGTAGTGACCACTATGCATGAAAGGGTTAACCCTTTCATGCATAGTGGTCACTACAGTGGACAGTTCTTCTCCAGCTGTTCTCTTGTGTATTCATGGGTTTTATCAGCCAGCACATTGGACACTTATGCATCATCCCATACAGTCCAATTCAAACTTAAGGTATCTACGCCATTCTTGATAAACCTGATCTGCACTAACATGTTTGAGTGTAAATCAACAAACAAAACAGGCTCTTTTTTTTTGCATATTATCTCCATGAAGTGAGTAATAACTAGCATTAGAGTATGTTAAAATGTGGGAAAACATGTGATTAGCAGCATTAAAAATGTTTTCACTGCATAGTTTTCCATATCACTTTCTAATATTAAGTTTTAAATACATGTTTCTTTGCTTCAAAAATTAAATGCACAAGGTCCGGCTGAGTGGGCATTTTTGTAACTGCTTAAAAAAAAAACAAGCGGTTTGTTTGTTTATTTGTTCATATTGGTTTTAATTACCTCCGCCAAGGAGGTTATGTTTTTGCCAGGGTTTGTTTGTCTGTTTGTTTGTCTGTCCGTTAGTGTGCAACATAACTCAAAAAGTTATGGACAGATTTGGATGAAATTTTCAGGGTTTGTTGGAAATGGGATAAGGAAGAAATGATTAAATTTTGGTGGTGATCGGGGGTGGGGGGGCCCATGGGGGGGTTGCAGACCAGAAAATTTCATCAAAATCTGTCCATAACTTTTTGAGTTATGTTGCACACTAACGGACAGACAAACAGACAGACAGACAGACAGACAAACAAACAAACGCTGGCAAAAACATAACCTCCTTGGTGTGGGGGGGCCCACGGGGGGGGGCCACTGATCAGCCTTGGCGGAGGTCTGCGCTCTCCGAGTGCTTCTAGTTTGTTTGTTTGTTTGTTTGTCTGTCTGTTTGTCTGTCCGTTAGTGTGCAACATAACTCAAAAAGTTATGGACAGATTTGGATGAAATTTTCAGGGTTTGTTGGAAATGGGATAAGGAAGAAATGATTAAATTTTGGTGGTGATCGGGGGTGGGGGGGCCCACGGGGGGGGCCACTGATCAGCCTTGGCGGAGGTCTGCGCTCTCCGAGTGCTTCTAGTTTGATCTTGTAGTATTGTTATTATTGTTTATGTTGGTTGTTTGACTATTGAGTTTTCTTAAGAAGGAAATATAAGGGTGAATCACATTGTTTTTATGCGTGGAAATGGACACTGTATGTTTGTTTGGAATGGGAGGACCCCAGGAAGAGTAGTTGATGTACTGCATCAGCCAATAAATAAATAAATAAATAAAAACTTCATCGCATTGTTTTTTTTTTCATGCCTAAAGAGGAATAAAAACACTCAGGAAAAATATCTTGACTAAGGTTTTCATAATTGCATGAAAGGGTTAAAGAAATATACAATATGGAAAAACTAACTTTCTCCTTGAACCATAATTTGGACAAATTTACTAATTCTTGGCTAAAATGGACATCTATCCCAGAAGATGTGACGCCCCAATAAGGACAACACCTGTTTTTTTTTTTATGAGAAACACACATATATGTCAACATCTGTGTGTGTTTTACTGTCAACATGTGTAAATATGCATTCCAGGAAAATGTGCACAAATGTTTATGAAAATGATGGATGTAAGTATGTCAGCAGGTTTACGGGATATGATCTGATGCATCATGAGAATATATGCGAATGATCTGACGTGGACTGAAACAGGACAACACCCAAACTAACTCAACCCTCTGATCATGATGGGAGAACACTGGGACTCACTGACCCACTTCTTAATCGTTGTATTTTAAGTTGTGATACTGCCCTGTCTGTGCTCGTTGACGTCTTTTGTTTCGTATGTCTTTACTTTTTTTGTTTTACTGTCTGTTTGTTAAAAAATGTAAAATCTGTTAAAAAATAAAGTATAAAAAAAATAAATAGATAAAAATAAATAAATAAATAAAATAAAAGGAAGTGGATTCTGCGTGTCTCGGGCATCACACAAAATCCAGAAAAAGCTGACTGCTGTAGTTTGTCGTACTTATGTATTTTCGGTCGAGGAACAGACTAGCGGAAATGACAAGTTGATCGGACCAATATTTTGGGAGATATTAGTAAATTTGGAATCCAATAGCCTCCCAACGGCCAATCACGTTGCTCTGCCCAGAATCATAGAATCATCACTGAAGTGGGAGCAAGGTTCTAATAGTTTAGGATTTTTCATTATAGTTTAGTTTTATTTAGTTTGGACTTTTTTTCTCTAATTCAGTTTGTTTTAATTAGTTTTTAGAGCAGGTTTGCTAGTTTTTATTAATTTTCGCTATTTTCTGAATGCTTGGTTTTGGTTTAGTTTTAGTTTCTTTATATCTTTTCTCTTCTTCTCTGTCGTCGTATTCAAATAAATCCCAGACAGGACTCTGCTGCTTTCTCCCAACTTTAGTCTCCATGTTTCCAGGTAGAGTGGGGACCAGAAGACGACTGGAAACCACAAGTGAACACAAGTGACGGATCAGTAAATATCATATGATGCCAGCAGCTAAAATTACATGAGGGAAATAAATCACTTTCATATCAAGCCGACATCGACAAAGATGAAAACGAAAGGAATTTTATCTATAATTTTTATCCGTTTTAGTTAGTTTTATAAGCACACAATACAGTTTCAGCTAGTTATGGTTTTTTCTTTTAATTATAGTTTTTATTTATTTCAGTTAACGAAAATGTTTTTACAATTCTAGTTTTCATCATTTCGTTAACGATAATAACCTTGTACAGAGTAAGAGCGTGTACAAGGGTTAAAAGAAGTATAATATGGTTAAATAATGACATAATAAAAGTATCGATCCACAAATTCACATATCCACTTATTCCACTTAACGGTCAAAACACAGAATTCGAAATCTCTCTGACGGGACATTTTAAAGACAATTTGACAGATTAGTGTTGCTAAATGACCCACATTCTTTACTTTTAAATTCATTTTTGCTTTACTTGGACCATAAGGGATTATCCAAAACAAGCAGCTACACTGTAAATAAATCTGTAATTGAACCGAATTTTCAAAGTTTATTTTACAGACTTCTCCTGTATTTGCAAGATATAGGACAACATTGTAACATGGGTAGAAGATTGACTGGAAGTTAGCGATATGTGGAGTATGAGCACAAGATGTGCTTTTAATGCAATAAGCAGGAAAATGGATCTCAGAGTAATCGCAACAGGATAGTCACTGCTCTGCCTATGGCTCTTATTCAGGGTGCAACTTTACAAATTACTAAAATACAAAAAAAAAATTAACAAAAAGGCCAATAAACATTGCCATACGCATATTAAGTCAAAACTAATACTAACACAACAACCCCGCTGAATTCTTGCACATAAAAATAACACATTTACAACAAAATACCCACTACCCATAATGCACTGCGGCAAACATGCCACAATATCAATGAAATGACAAAAACAGGCTGTGATTTTACATGTCAAATGGAAAATAACACGAAAAAACTGTTACTGTGAATAACCATAAAATTTCCATTTTTTAAAAGACATTTTTTCTTTTTTCACAGAAAAATACAGTTAAAATACATTTGCAAATGTATCATAATTTCACAAATATTTATTTTCTATTTTTGAGATTAAACTGTTAATTTAAAGTTTAATACTGTAAAAAAAAAAAAAAAAATTAATAAAACAAGATAAAATTACTGACAATTAACCGTTAAAGTATTTGTTCTGTAAATTTAACAAGACTTGCTTGTTAATTGACAAATATCTTGTGTAATTACAGGAGGTTTCACAACAAAAATGTTGAATAAATGTATTTTTGTGAATGTATAACATGTATAAGCACTGATAAACTGTCCAAATACAGTTTTTATCAGTGGATTGGACAACTGAGTCTCATTGAAAATTATGTATATATATATTTATAGGTAATTTGATTGTTTTAATACATGAAAATATTCTTTATTAAACATTCAAAAGTAAAAAAAAAAAAAAAAAAAAAAAAGCAAAATCTCATGTAAAGTTAGGGCAAAAAACTGTATTTTTATGAGATGGTTATTTTCCGATATTTTACAGTATTTTTTCTTCACCCCTGCTGCTGGAATAATACCATATTTTTACTGTTTTGTTTTGTTTTTTTTTACAGTGTACTTTATATTGAAATAAATATTGGAATGGCAATCAATTAAAGTTCCCTCTCGGACAGGACATTACCATGTTTTGACCCATAAATACAAATAACAAAAGGCTTCGTAAATGCTTTTTCAGGGAACATGGTGCCTCATGCCCAGAGCATGCTGGGAATGGCTCCAACTCCCGCATTGACCATGAACAGGATAAGCGCTCCGCAGAACGGATGGACGGATAGATAATGATAAATGAAACTGGTATAAGTAAGTTGGCAATCAGTTCAATTCCCTCATTCACTTTGCGTTTGTAATCTAGCCCACGCTCCGTCACAGTCGTCCATCTGACTCCATTGTGCCGGGCGGGATGGAACAGTCTAATAAATTTGTAGACCTCTCGCATTATCAGAAAATCTCTCTGTCCCGACCAATTAGGAATCCCCTCTCAGATTGTAAGGATAGACAAAGCTGCTCTAAATTGGTTTGATAATCCTCCAGTGTGTCCCAGCCTGAGTCTTCGAAAAAAGTCCGAGCAAATGTAATCACACTGGTCTGTATATTTCAGTGGGATTGAAGAGATGAAATCAGGTTCTTTAAGTGCCATCCGATCGCATTAATTGTAACGCTTTCCTTCAAACCTACGGCTCATGTAATTAGTGAAGTGTTTGAGAAAAGAGACGCTCATTAAAGTTTCTTTATTGGCTGGGATTCATTTTCATATTCAAAGGTATATGTTGGGCCTGACTGACTAGGAGTGTGTACAAACTAGGTACAACGATACAAATCACAAAACCAGGATCACGATACGATATATCCAAATTTTTGTCTTTGTTTTAGTGCAAAAAAACCCCAAACATTAAATTATGAAAATACTTACTTTTATAAACTATCCAAACAAAAAAGATGTGAATAACCTGAAAAAAACTGAAATTTCTTAAGAAAAATAAGCACAAGTCAATAAGTCTGTTTTATTTGTTTATCTGTTTTGTGCATTTATCTGATTTTTTTTGTTTGTTTGTTTGTTTTTCTTATGCTTATCCTCTTTATGTAAAGCACTTTCAACTGTCTTGTACACGAAATGTGCTATATAAATAAACCTGCCTTGCCTTGCAATTTTAACAATATTCTGCCTCAACTTATCATTCCTACATGTGCATTATGGGTCAGATCTACACAGACACTAAACACTGAGGAACAGGCAGAAAACTGTTAAAATTGTGCTTCATTTTCTTTAGATATTTCAGGTTGTTCACATTTGTTCAGGTTATTCACATTTTATTGTTACAGGATAGTTTGTAAATGTAAATATTTTCATAATTTAATGTTATTTTTTACACTAAAACAGACAAATATTTGAAGTTGTCATTATTTATAGACATAGTGTAATATTATTTTCACATCAAACCGAGAAAAAAATATGGAGTCATTCTTTTTTGTCGGTTCTTCTGCTGTTATTATTTGACTGTAGATCAGATTGGTCTGGATGTGGAACCTGAACTAAAATGAGTTCCACAGCCTGGACTGTGGAATTTTTACACTTTGCAAATTCACCCCATGGGCCACATGTTTGAGACTCCTGCCTTAGATTGTTGCCAAGGGGGGCCACACTAAATATTAGAGTCTTTGTAGATCTGACCCATAATGCACATGTAGAAATGATAAGTTGAGGCAGAATATTGTTAAAATTGCAAGACAAGGCAGGTTTATTTATATAGCACATTTCATGTACAAGACAGTTCAAAGTGTTGTACATAAAACATTAAAAGCATTACAGCATGGAAGCAATAAAAAGTATAGGCATGAGAAAAACAAACAAATAAGAACAAAAAAAATCAGATAAACAGATAAAACAGACTTATTGACTTGCACTTATTTTTCTTAAGAAATTTCAGTTTTTTTCAGGTTATTCACATCTTTTTTGTTTGGATAGTTTATAAAAGTATTTTCATAATTTAATGGTTTGGAGGTTTTTTTGCACTAAAACAAAGACAAAAATTTGGAGTTGTCATTATTTATAGGTTATTCTGTTATTATTTTACTGCTCTGACCCACTTTACATCAAGTTGGGCTGAATGTGGCCCCTGAGAGAAAAGGAGTTTGAGAGCCCTGACCTAAGGAAACTCTAAGGAAACTCTCTGGAATGAGCTTCTGAGAGCATGGAATGACACTGGGGTTGAAACTCTCAGAAAATACATTGACACAATACCAGAAAGATGAGCTGCTGTGATTGTTGCCAAGGGGGTCCACACTAAATATTAGAGTAAAATTAAAAAAAAAAAAAAACAGGACTGGACTAATACATTTGTAGGTGAAATATTCTCAGTACCTTTGCCTTTACCTTGTGCAGTGGCAAAAAAGTGAAATTCAGGCTCTGGGAAAAA
This sequence comes from Sphaeramia orbicularis, assembly GCF_902148855.1. Taxonomy (NCBI): domain Eukaryota; kingdom Metazoa; phylum Chordata; class Actinopteri; order Kurtiformes; family Apogonidae; genus Sphaeramia; species Sphaeramia orbicularis. The sequence continues at coordinate 59,156,332 of NC_043961.1, forward strand.
AAAATAAAGCACCAGTTTCTTAAGATTTGACAAGTGTTCTAATATTTTTGCACACCACTGTATTTATTTAAAAATGTGTCTGAAAAAACTGTTGCATTATGCAGTTTCCAATCAACACAACTGTTTAACCCTGTCATGCACAGTGGTCCCTCCAGTGGACCGCTGTTCTCCAGCTGTTCTCTGGTACATTCATGGGTTTTGTTGTTTTAGTTCTGTATCAGCCAACACAGTGGACGCTTATGCATCATCCCATACACCACAGGTGTCAAACATGTGGCCCAGGGGCCAAATCTGACCCTCCAAAGGGTCCAATCTGGCCCACGGGATGAATTTGTGAAACACAAAAATTATACTTAAGATATTAATCAATGGTGTCAAAATCATTTTAATTCAGGTTCCACATACAGACACATACAGACCAATTAGATTTCAACTGGGTCAGAACCAGTAAAATATTATCAGAATAACCTATAAATAATGACAACCCCACATTTTTTCTTTGTTTTTTTGGTGTAAAAAAAAAAAAAGTAAAATTACATGAAAATGTTTACATTACCAAACTATACTTTTACAAAAAATGTGAATAACCTGAACAAATATGAACAAATGGAAATGTCTTAAGAAAAGTAAATTTAATTTCACCAATATTCTGCCTGTTACTAAACGTTTTGTGTGATTGTAACGCACATGTGTAAATGATAAACTGAGAAACGGAGGAATAATATTGTTAAAATTACACTTGTTTTTCTTAAGTCAATTGAAATTATGTTTATGTTTATGTTTACGCATTTGGCAGACGCTTCTTTCCAAAGCGACTTACAGGGGAAAACCAAATTGTTCATGTTATTCAGATTTTTAAGGAAACTTTGCAAATGTAATCCTGATTATAATAGAATTCTACTTTTTTCACTGTTATTATTTTACTGGTTGGGCCCACTGCAGATCAGATTGGGCTGAATGTGGAACTGAACTAAAATGAGTTTGACAGCCCTGATCTAATGTGTCCCAAATTGATATAGTTTTTATAGATACTATATTCAATGCAAAGGATAATAGTTTAACAGCACAGGTGTCAAACATACGGCCCCCGGGCCAAAACTGGCCCACCAAAGTGTCCAATCTGGCCCTTGGGATGAATTTGTAAAATGCAAAAATTACACTGACGATTATTAATGTAAAAAAACCAAAACTTTCACTTTCCGGGCTCTCAGGAAGGATATGAAGGTTGGAATAGTTCTTAGTCTGATTTATTTCTGCATATGCGCTCCCCTCGTCCACACAAACATCTATCTGTTACTGAAATGATGAACATCTTTCAAATCCGTCACTCAGTATTACCAAACCATCTTTACTAATTGCCTACATTTCGTCCTTATTGATATCGGCTCCTTTTTGCTGTTACCACTTTATCTCCATGTCAGTCGTTTGTCATTAAATATTGATCGGAAACACCCTCCTATGACATTAAAAAGGACACTTACATTGAGCTGGAGCGTCTCAGTCCACTGTCCAATCATCCTGTAGCCTGGTCCGCTGATGTTATTCCACTGGTACTGAAACAGGTCGTAGCGTCCTGGGGCGTCACCGTTTCGGTTGAACGTCACCGAAGTGCCAGCGCTTCCTGTGGAAGAAGGGAAATAACCAGTGGATAAGTCAACCAGTCATTAGTCAGTTACTGAATAAGTGAAGTTAATGCATCAATCAACAGAACGACAGCCTGGAAGTAGTGAGTGGTTAGTGAGGGATGTTTTTTTGTTTTAATTTTATTTTGTTAAATTCTACATTTACATAAACATGTACTTCGACGTAAAGAACCACACTAATACAATACAAAAAAACAAATTACACAACAAACCAACAAACCTATTAAACAAAAGAAAACAAGGCAAACTCATCCAAAAAAACAAAAAAGAAAAATAAATAAATAAATAAATAAATAATGTTCACAATTACCGGTATAATGATAAACAACGGTAAAATTCTCGACGGTTAGTATTACCGTTTAAATTCTAATTATCATGATAACCGTGTTTGATTACCACACTTTGAAAGCAAAAGAGAGAGAGAGAGAGAGAGAGAGAGAGAGAGAGACCCAGTCCAAGCACACAGAGAGAGAGACTATCTATCTATCTATCTATCTATCTATCTATCTATCTATCTATCTATCTATCTATCTATCTATCTATCTAAATAACCATCTAAAATAACCATCTCATAAAAATACAGTAATTTTCCATCATTAAAATACAGTTTTCTGCTCTAACTTTACATGAGATTTTGCATATTTTTTTGTACTTTTTAATGTTTAATAAAGAATATTTACATGTATTAAAACAATCAAATTACCTATATATATATATATATATATATATATATATATATATATATATATATATATATATATATATATATATATATATATATAATTTTCAATGAGACTCAGTTGTCCAATCCACTGATAAAAACTGTATTTGGACAGTTTATCAGTGCTTATACATGTTATACATTCACAAAAATACCTTTATTCAACATTTTTGTTGTGAAACCTCCTGTAATTACACAAGATATTTGTCAATTAACAAACAAGTCTGGTTCAACTGACAGAACAAATACTTCTTTCACGGTTAATTGTCAGTAATTTGATCTCATTTTATTATTATTTTTACAGTATTAAACTTTAAATTAACAGTTTAATCTCATGAATAGAAAAGAAATATTTGAGGAATTATGATACATTTGCAAATGTATTTTAACTGTATTTTTCTGTGAAAAAAGAAAAGCATTTCTTTTAAAAAATGGAAATTTTATGGTTATTCACAGTTACAGTTTTTTCATGTTATTTTACATTTGACATGTAAAATCACAGTCTGTTTTTGTCATTTCATTGATATTTTCCTGTATCTTAAAAATACAGGAAAAATCTGTAAAATAAACAGTGAAATTTCTGTTAAATTACAGATTTTTTTTTTTTTTTTACAGTGTTCGCAAGTGTCTTTTAGTGTATATATACTAACCTTAATGTCAACCTGGCTACTAACCCACTGTTGTGTTCTGGTCTGTTTGTTTTTTGTCTTCGTGTGCTGTATGTAAAGCTGCTGAATACTGGAATTTCCCTCGGGATCAATAAAGTATCTATCTATCTATCTATCTATGAAAAAAAAACTAAAACAACTCAAACTTGATATGGAAAATGGTCAAACAATGGCCATACGGTGCCATCTTTAGTGCATGTTTGATATTCTTTTCATTTTCTGCCAACAGAGAGTACATTGTGCCTATTATTTTATTTGTTTTTTTGTTTTTTTTTAAATACAACTTGGTTAAATTATTCCAGTGTTTGTATAAGTGCTTGTATAAGAGCATTTTGAGCACATTTCAACAATACTGTGATAATAATGATAACTGTGATAATTTTGGTCACAATAACCATGATATGAAATTTTCATATGGTTACATCCCTACATTAAGGAATATGACCTGCTTTTTTCATGAAGTATATAAACAATAGTTAGCTTCTATTCTTATAGACCACATTGAAACTAGAAATTCAGGTTCTCAGGAAAATCGCTGCTTATCAATTAATCGTTACTCGATCGGTAAGGTCAACCAACTAATGATCAGTAGATTAATCGACAAGGTTCTAGTAGTTTTGGATTTTTCATTATAGTTTAATTTTATTTAGTTTTGACTTTTTTTTCCCTCTAATTCAGTTCATTTTAATTAGTTTTTAGAGCAGGTTTGCTAGTTTTTAGTAGTTTTCATTATTTTCTAAATGCTTAGTTTTATTTATTTATTTATTTTTGTTTTTTTATTTATCTTTTATCTTCATCGCTGTCGTATTCAAATAAATCCCAGACAGGACTCTGCTGCTTTCTCCCAACTTTAGTCTCCATGTTTCCAGGTAGAGTGGGGACCAGAAGACGACTGGAAACCACAAGTGACAGACCGGTAAATATTAGGGATGTCCGACAATATCGGCCCACCGATATTATCAGCCCGATATTGGCATAAAAATGTAATATTGGTGAATATCGTTATCGGTTTTTTTCCCTATCATTAAAACCGATAAAATAATGCCTTGATTTCACCGGCATTTACCGACGTGTGAATGAAACATTGTTTGTAGCTGAAAGAAATGTGCAGTTTTCAAAATTGTACAGTAGAGTTGCCACACTGTAATAGACTCATGGAGGGAGGGAGAGAAAATAAATAAATATGGCATTTTTTCCACAACTTCAGCTGAAGTATGTATTCTTTGCACAGACAGTGTTTACATTTTGAAAGCCTCGTTGCATTTGAGAATGCATCCAATGGGGCATCACAATAAAATCAGGCATGATGTTAAGACTTCTGGGTGAAATGACAAAGCTGTTCAGACTGAGTAAATGGGTTTAAATAACTTCACTGCTGAAAATGGTAATTGTTTGGTTTCTTTAAATTTCTTTATATGTTTACATATTTTTGTCTAATTTTATTAATAATAGTAATGTTTATATTATGGTTAAACAAGTCTGGCAATTTATATTTATGAGCAGGCGGGGTTGCCTGAGGTTATATATGGCGGCTGTGGCCCATCCTAATCAATCTGTTCATTGATCTGTTCACCATCGGCAGGAGCACACAGCCCACTGGTATGTGACAAACTCTATCAGCTAATGTAGACTGCTAACGGTGTTTAATCATTAATAGATGCTTGTGTATGTTATCTTCTGTCATGCTAAGTTAGCGTTACTTTACAGTGGAAGGATGTTCATGTTTGTTTAACTATGAGTTGCGGGAATGCGGAAGTTCGGCTGTGGCGTGGGTGCTAATTATCAATGCTAGCCGTATCTTACGTTACCTTAAATATTCTTTAAGTTAATGATGCTGGCGACCGCCATAGTAAACGCCGTAGTAAGTAACAACGTTTAATTCTTAATCTGTAACAATGTTGCGCTGCAACGCATGTTGGGTTTGTTTACGTTGTGGTCGGCATGTGTAGTTATTAGCCCATGGGCTCCCATTCATAAAAAGGGCTACGGTGGCGTTGGTATGCGCTTTGCGCATGCTCCAAGGACACTAAGCCTTCTGGGTAATGTAGTTTCCAGGTTAATACAGTCACTGTAGGTAGTCTAATGTGTTTTGTCTTTTAAGTCTGTTTGTCATGTGAGAGATGACTTTGTTTGCTTGTTGTTGTGTTTTATGTGTGAAGAGTACATTATAATTATGAATTTCTATGTGTTTGTCTCTAGTTAAAGGTTTATGACCTGTGATATATCCTGTGACATCAATCCAATACTGACAAAGACAAAATCAATGGGAATTTTATCCATAATTTTTATCCGTTTTAGTTAGTTTTGTAAGCACACAATACAATTTTGGTTAGTTATAATTTTTTTCCTTTTAATTATAGTTTTTATTTATTTCAGTTAACAAAAATGTTTTTACAATTCTAGTTTTCGTCATTTCGTTAGTTTTCGTTTACGATAATAACCTTGTTAATCGATAATTTGCATCCCTACATTCTACAAATGAAGTAGAGGTAGACGTGCTTGAATAACAGCCAAACATCCAGCCTGCAGCATGGCAAACAGCAGATAGACCTGATTTACACCTCAGCTTCTGGCAGTCCCACTGAGGTTTTGTGGCACATGTGGCAGCTGAACAGCGTCCTCTCTCAGACGGGCTTGTCTGTCTGACCTCCCCGTCCTCTCTACTTGTGTGTTGTGTCTGCTCCCTGAACTGTCGGCCGTTATTATTCGCCTGTTCTCTTGTACAACTGCAGCGCTCCGAGGCCCCCTCAAAGACATGGTGTTTATTTACTTTGGCTCATCTCTGCTTTGGTGTGGGCCAGGAGTTTCTTTCAAGTCTGTATTTAATTTAGAGTGAAAGGAAGCGAGAAAGATAGAGGGAAAAGGAAAAAGGAAAATAGAAACGTGGTGAGAAAGGAGAGAAGTAAAAAGGCTGACAGAACGAGGAGAGGGGGATGAGATAGTGTTGCACTTTCTCTATAAATTTGAAATGCGCTGGGAAAAGAATAAGAGAGATATCCTCGGGTCAAAAATGTCTGTTTTGCATGAAACTCCACAGGTTATTACTGTTCTTTATTAATATTTTTTCAATCACTCTGGAGTGTGAAGCCTGACATTCACACTGTTACTGCTACATTAACTCTACCGCCGTCTTTCCTTCCTAAATATTTCACTGAGCTTTCCATTTATTGCTGTGGATAACATCACTGTCTGCATTTATTTTTTGCTTTTTTTTTTTTTTCTTCATAACAGTCATAGTATAGTCAAGAATATTTGTAGGATTGAAGGACTGATGTCGCAGCAGGACCTTGAAAAACTTGTCCATGCATTTATCTTTAGTGGAGTTGACTACTGTAACAGTATCTTTTCTGGTCTGCATAAAAAGTCAATCAGACAACTGCAGCTGATCCAGTCCTCACTAAGACCAAGCGCCTCACGTACAAAGACCTGCGTGGATTTCATACTGAAACCTGGTGTACGTCCAAATCCAGAAAAGTCCGTACGCACAAAAAAATCCAGATGAACAAAACTGTGCATACGTCCGAATCCAAGCACACTTCCTTTGTATATCCCAATCAGCGTGGAATTGAGCGCATATGTTGGAGTAGCTGACTCCTCCCTCTCCACGCCCACATTTAAATATGCAAATCAGCATGAACAGGGTCTGCAGGTGGGATTCCCTCTGCGATTCCCCTCTCTGTGTGATCAGTTGATGACGTCAAGGTGGACGCGAAGCAGAGGCCGAGTAAAAGTAAAAAGTATGTCATATTAAAAGTACTCTTAAAAGTACAATTTATGTAAAAAGTTACTTAAGTAAATGTAACGGAGTAAATGTAATGCGTTACTACCCACCTCTGTCGAGGGGTCATACAATAGTCTGATCACAGCCAAACTAGACAAAGGTTCATGTGTAATCATGTCAGGATATCAGAGGAAATCAAAGACTTGGACTTGTGTTTAATTACTCCATTTATTATTTCCCAAAAGACAATGAGACACAAAAAGGTGAGACACACTCCCAGCCTGTCACAGACTGTGGGATTTCTCCAGTCCAACAGACGCCTGCTGACGTCCGTCCTCACCCGTACTCATCGGAGTCACAAGAGGACATCGTGAGGGCGATCGGCGGCGTCAGTGAGCGACTGGACCGACTTCTAAATGTTCCCACAGACATTAATACGACATCAAATGCATTTATCAACAAGTGAATTCTGTGTCCTTGTCTGTTCATGTGGTTGAAACCACATCCTGTTCGGATGGCAGGATTGGCACCGATGGGTCCAGGGTCTGGTTCTGGTTCTGGTGGTGGATGTGCTGCTCTGACAGTAGGATGACGTGTTGGTGTGTTCATTGTTCATCTGTGTATCTCTGATGTGCACATCAATCGGAGGAATGCCCTTTGTCACATTATTAACAGTTTCCCAGTATCACCTCTAAGTGTCGCCAGTGGTTCCACAGCACTAGAAACGTGTGAACACCAGCTATGAAGTCACCATGGAGCACCGCACATTTCCACGGTCATTTCACTCTTTGTACATCTGAGTGTGAGCGTGGAAAAGGGCGTTTTTGTGCATACGCAACCTTTGTACATGAGGCCCCAAGAGAGTGGACCACATCAGTCCAGTTCTGAGGTCTCTACACTGGCTCCCTGTCTCAGAGAACAGACTTTAACATTCTCTTGCTAGCATATAAAGCACTGAATGGTTTAGGCCCATGAACCATCCAGACCACTCAGGTGGTCTGGTGCAGGTCTGCTCTGTGTTCCAAAAGTCAGAACTAAACATGGAGAATCAGCGTTCAGTTTCTATGCTCCGTATATCTGGAACAAACTACCAGAAAATATCAAGTCTGCTGAGAGTCTGAGTTCTTTTAAGTCCAGGTTATAGACTCACCTGTTCACTGCTGCCTTTGACTAAAAGGATTTGGACTTTTTACATTTTATATTCTCCTTCAAAACTCTGCACTGCAACTCTTTAACATGTGTGTGTTTTTTATATTTTTGGATTTTATGTGTTGTTTTCAGTGTTGGGAATAACGGCATTAAAAATAACGTCGTTACTCACGCCGTTATTATTTTCCAGTAACAGGTAATCTAATTAATTACTATTTGAAATGTTACAACGCCGTTACTGTTACCGACAGTAAAATGCGGTGCATTACTTTGCACTGATATCAGCTGTTATCCATCCTGGTTCGCTCAGCCAGGCACAAGAGGTGTGACGATCGAGGACGAGTCGAGTCTTTTGAACGGCTCTTTTAAGTGATAAGAAACGATTCGTTGTGAGCCGTCCTTCTATTCAAATCCCCCACACTGCCTTCATGCTTCACCTGTGTGTCCATGAGTCTGAGTTTTCCACGCTGCCTTCACCTCAACAACTAATGACATCTGCGAGTTTGAGTTGTCCCAGCACACCCCATGCACTTGAACAGAGCTACGTGTGCAGCTAATTTAGGGGAGGAGTTATCAGTGAGTCCAACTGACTGGACTGAAGACATTTACCGCTGGTTTAGAGAGGAGCCACTGAAAAAAGAGATGTGGGATTAACTGGAGGAGCATCTGCTTCTATAAATGCAGATATGCACTTATGTGGTGGAAAAGCCGGGCCCTGGTGGACCCCAGCCGGGCCCTGGTGGACCCTAGTTTTACTGAAGTCATGGTATAGAAGCTCTGTTTAGTGGGAGCATCGGTTCCATCTGAATACTCTGTAAGACAGAACTAGTATTATCAGACAGAAGTCGTCTCAAGACGCAAACGTTTGATCACTTGTCTTCCTTAACTAAAATATGCCAAAGGATAAGAAAGAAATGTAGTAGAACCCACAAAGGATGACACTGCTTCATTATTTCAGGGATGTCTTTAATTATGTTCACACTCCAGTAAATATAAAGTTAAAAAATGCAGTACCTGTCTGTTCTACTCTATGCAACTGACTGTGAAACACGCTCAAAAATCAGTTTTCCTTGACATATCTCAAGGTTTTTCAAAAAAGTAATTACTTTCCTTGGTAACTAATTACATTTATGAAGGAGTAATTCTGTCACTAATTCAATTACTTTTTTTGGGAAAGTAGCTAGTAACTATAATTACTTTTTTTTTTAAGTAATTTGCTGAACACTGGTTGTTTTGTTACTGCTGTTTTTAATCACCTTTTACATGTTTCTTTTATAATGTTTTAAATGTTTCTTTTTCTCTGTTGTTGTATTTCGATGTCCTGTGTGAAGCACCTTGAACTGCCTTGTTGCGGAAATGTGCGATACAAATAAACGTACCTTGCCTTTCCTAAAGTGAAAGTAAAAGAAGTCTTTTTAAAAAAACAATCAAAGTATTTGACCAAACTAAAGACAGACCAACTGAGCCCACCTCAGCTAATTCAACTGGTCTGTATGCATGAGGCATTATATTTGCCCATAAAGTGGGTGAGAGCATGCATGCATATGTTATTGCATGCATTTTTACACCTCAGTGCTCGCGTGGTCGGTGAGATTACTGCAACACTATAGTTTTGTAATGCATTATCATTCTCAACAGAGTGAAGGCGTGCGGCATTATGTGGGCAAACTTCCATCTCCGAAGAATGAAATGTCTGTGTGAGTACGGCACAAAAGGGTCGACCCCATTCAGCGAGAAAATGTCTAAACAATGGGTTTGATATTAAGCTCATGACTCGGAGATAGCTGAGTGCACACAAATAGCTACTGCGATTTTTAAATCAGCAATGAGAGTCAAAGGCTTAGGTCTAGGATTCAAGAAACATTTTGGATTCTGTCTTATGCTAGCCAAGCTTTAACAAACATGACATTTCAAATGAAATCACCTTTGGCAACAGTTCAAGAAGAAACGCGAAAGGAGCAAACGAGTAGCGAGAAAACGTGAAATATTACTCGATCTAGTTCCCTGCAGCAAAACGCATCCAATATTCAAATCCTCAAATCTGATCTCTCCTATCCGAGACCGCAGATAGAAAGCAATCATCTTCCAAGGAGGGGAGCACTTATCTGGGATCATAGTTGTACATAAATCTAAATAGCAAACGAGTCCATGTCAGCAATTCCATTCCATCTAATTCCAATGTGTTTCCATTAGTGTGTTTTCAAATTAAACAGTGAGTGATGCTTCTGGAGAAAGTAAATGTGATGGTTTGTGTAAGCTTTATAAGGTATCAATGTGCAGGGTAATCGCAAACAAGAGGAAAGTGTCCATTTAAATTGCGGCGCAAACGTGTAACATGCATGAAAGGGAAACAGAGCTGTCATGTATGTAATCCTACCATGTTAGTTAATGGATAATATTATGGCTAAAATTTACTTAGGGGGTCAAATGAGTGGCCATTTTTGTCAAAAAAACAAAAACAACAACTTGTAAGAAATGCATAGAACTGTGTGTAAATAATGCTAATCCATTTGTGCACAGACTACTGATATTATTTGACAGTGGAAGCTCTATTTTCAGAAATATTGGATTTGGAATAGCACGTGTATGTGAAAACTTTTACTGGTGGACGGACGTGACATTACCCATGATGCTCTGGTCAGTACCAGTACTTTATTAGTAATAAACTTATATACTTACTATTGCTAATTCTCCTCTTATTCATAAATGTTCGTATTGTGGATCTAAAACAATCCCAGCTGACACAAAAACACTAAATGTGTCAGTGGACGGATGTGACATGGTTGTTGTGGATCCCATCATACTGATGCTCTGCAGCCATGTCACCGTTTACACTAATGATCCCTGTGCAAAAACTAGGATCAGAATTATTTATTGTATAGTTTATCATCAGACTAAAGAGTAAATAACAATATAGAATTGTTATTTCTTTATAAAAATGCTTATTATTGTAAAACTGTTGATGTAAACAGTGCTGTGTGCCATTCTTCATGTATGTATTAGTGTTAACATAAGCAGGATGGATCAGCACCATACTCCAGATTGAACCTGTAAAAATAAAACGTGATGTGTAGGATAGAATCTGGTAAGAAAAACTGGGGAATCTAAAAGAATAGAATATTTGTTTTTCAGGTAAATTCAGTTCAAATATAACTTGGCCATTTGTGACATGACAATATAGCATTAATTGTGATAAAATTGGACATTTTTGAGCTGAAAACATAGTTCATATGAGCATCAACATGTTGAATAGAACTGAAATCCTGTCCATTTGCAGAACTTGCATTTACCAACACAAAGTTCCTTTGGGGATTCACTTAGATTGATTTCTTATGCACAAAGACAGAAATAAGACCTCTAAGCAAATTTTAGTCAATTAGCTTTTGTGGAAGTTTTTAATCTTGCTCTCGACTCTTCTTTTTTGCTAATTTCAGTACAGAGTTGAAAAAGTGATTATAGTTTGAACAAAAAAATGAAAAAAGAAAAAGTTCCCAACTCTCTTATCCTTTTTCAGTGTAAATATATATTTTAAGTAAAAAAGACAGGACTTAGGAGAAACACTGATTCGTTGATGTCTTCACCACATAATGTACAGTGTCTTACATATTGTATGGACAACATCATGAATGCTTTCATCCAGTCTCTGCAGTAAACTACACTTACAACCAGGATAAAAAATAGATTCTCTGTTTGGAAAGTATCTTAAAAAATGCCTACGGTGCTTTATCTGTTGTCTGTTTGGTTTTCGGTAGCACAATTAGTCATTCCTGCCATGACCAGACGACTGTTTTAGATCAATACTTAGGTTAATAGCTACCACAGGCAACATCCACCTCTGGATATGAAGTGGAGTTTGTTTCTCAGTCAATATTTGGCTCATGTTTGTTACTTAAGGGATGATGAAAACATAAATACATGAAGAAAGTTCTTTAGCAAAAGTTTGTATTCATTCATCTCTAACGGTAATACCTGTGTTTTATTCTAATTGAACCAAAATTACATTTCCACACATTCGCATCTCAGAAATATTATGATGTCTTACACAGACCAACAAATCCATAGCTAGCCTAAGCTACATCATTCTATGGCCGTTTCTTAACATTTGTTCTCGTCTGTTCTTCCGTTCTCATGTTCTTGTGAAACGTCACCAGTCGCGGCCCAAGTACTGTTCCAACTGCAAGTTCGCATAAACCAAGAACACATGGAATACCCAGGTGTTGTTCTTGTCAGCTAGCTTAAACCAAGGATGCACTGGTTGGTGACTTGTGTAGACTTGGCTGGAAAATAATTCCCAAGATGCAGTTCGTGCCGGCTCGACCGTATTAAAGTATTAAACTTTAAATTAGCAGTTTAATCTCATAAACAGAGAAGAAATATTTGTGAAATTGCGATACATTTGCAAATATATTTTAACTGTATTTTTATGTGAAAATAGAAAGAAATTCTTTTAAAAAATGGAAACTTTATGGTTAGTCACAGTTACAGTTTTTTCATGTTATTTTCCATTTGACATGTAAAATCAGTCTGTTTTTGTCATTTCATTGGTATTTTCCTGTATCTTAAAAATACAGGAAAAATCTGTAAAATAAACAGTGAAAATTCTGTTAAATTACAGCTTTTTTTTGTCAGTGTAGATATGTATGGATTTGTGATATGTATATAGTTCTTCCGTTCCTTACGTGACCCTGTGCTTGAACGTGTCTTGTATGTCACGGATATTCTTTTTTTGAAAGACGTTTTTAAGATCCAAGAACATAAACAAACCATCAAACCAGGGTCTTCCACATTACAGTCCAAAACGTTACCTAATCTCCACTGTCTTTAGCTCTGACCTATTTGCTCTCTGACTGCCTTGGTACTTTTTGGGATGTAACAAGTCACCAATTTAGACATGATATAATGAGGGCACTGATTGGCTCTGTGGTCATAGACAGACCCATATTTTTTTGCCTCAGTACTGTGTCAGAAGCCACTTCAAAAAAAAAAAAAAAAAAAAAAAAACCTTACATGCCTGTCTTGGTCATGACTAACATGGACACAGGTGAAAACTAACAGCAGAACAGGACATGAAGCGTATTCCAGTCCACAGGTTTCCATGTCCATGTCTCCCAACAAGGATGTTATCCTTAAATAACAGTGTCATCACATTGACCTTACTCTTTACTGACCATTAAACAGCAGAATATGACGACCTAAGGTTGACCGCTGTAGGCTCAAATGAAGTCATGCAAAAATGATTCCTGGCTGACACCACCACCAGCTCTGCTTAAAGTGCTACAATGCCTTGGGCTGAGCTCTGGTCCGTGAGTTATTATCAAGACTGTGATATACAGTGAGTGAACGCTTCATCTGACACTTTCAGTTTGAATTATCACTTTGCAGACTTTGCTAATTATCCGCTAAAATCTCCCAACATAAGCAGATTTTCAAAGTTTTACCTAATGCAGAAAATTGTAAAGTATGTGTGGTTCTGTGGTTCTCTGTTTCGAGGCTTCTTCAGCCCTCCGCCTTAGCCCTTCCCCTCCGACTAATTAAGACTCGTGACAACACTACCCCTTCACATGTATGCACAAAACTGAGGGGGAGGGGCCAAGGGGTGAATTGGGATTTGGCCTTAGTACAAACATTTACCCCAAACGTATCATATTTGATCCATGAGTTTTAAAGCCCTCTACATGATCAGTGGGATATTTTTTTCTCGAAAAACCTGATGTATACAATTAGATACATGCAATACACAGATAATCCACCAGGGGGAGGAGTTCGTTCACCAGAGGCCTTTCCAGTGACGCTACAAGACTGACATTAATGAGGAAGGAGGAAGAACTGGGACATTTTTGAAAAGGAATTACCAATTTGTTTGACATGTTTGTTCAAAAATAATATTTGAGCATTGAAACCTGATGTATCAAACATGATACAAAATTGAAACTTATACATGGAAATTGATATTTGAAAAAATGTTTGTTCAGAAGGACCAATAAAGGCTCTGGTTTCAAAGAAGTGGAATTTTTTGTCAGTGATTTAATAGTTGAGGCTTTACAGGGTTAATGATCTAAGTCACATGTCGAATGATCTTGAAAAAAGACTTATTTTTTGGGGACACTGCATTATGGTTTGTGCCTTTGTAATTTTAATCCATATTGATTGTGATGCACATTTGCATTAAGATAGGCTGCATTTCTGCTGATAAAACAGTATCAGATTCGACAGCCGGCTTTTCGACCTATCCTTAATGTCGCATTCGGGTTATTTGACCCTTGTGATTAAAAAAAAAACTACCAGTGTTCAACATTTACATGATAAGTAAATTAACCCTTTCATGCGTGAATTATGAGAACCTTAATCAAGATTTTTTTCCTGAGTGTTTTTATTCCTTTTTAGGTATGAAAAAAACCAATATGATTAAATTTGTTTAAGGAACCTATTTTTCATGGAGTTACAAAAATGTCCACTCAGAACACCATGCGCTTAACCCTGTAAAGTCTGAACCATTAAATCGCTGACAGAAAATTCCAATTCTTTGAAACTGGAGCCTTTACTGGTCCTTCTGAGCAACCCCCCCCCCAAAAAACTTTCCATGTATGAGTTTCAATCTTGTATCATATTTGGTACATCAGGTCTCAGTGCTCAAATATTATTTTTGAACAAACAAAAACATAACACAAACATGTCTAACAAATTGGTAATTCCTTTTCTAAATGGTCCCAGTTCTTCCTCATTAATGACAGTCTTGTAGTGTCACTGGAAAGGCCTCTGGTGAATGAACTCCTCCCCCTGGTGGATTATCTGTGTATTGCATGTATCTAATTGTATACATCAGGTTTTTCAAGAAAAAAAATATCCCACTGATCATGTAGAGGGCTTCAAAACTCTTGTATCAAATATGATACGTTTGGTATTACAGACTTATTTGACACTACTGATTTGATCTAAAGCAGGGCTGTCAAACTCATTTTTAGTTCAGTTCCACATTAAGCCAAATTTGATCTGCAGTGGGCCGGACCAGTGAAATAATAACAGAATAATATAGAAATAATGTCAACTCCAAACTTTTCTCGATGTTGTTGAGTGAAAAAAGTAAAATTACATGATGAAAATGTTTACATCTACCAACTATCCTTTAAAACAATGTGAGTAACATGAACAAACTGAAATGTATTAAAAAAACTAAGTGCAATTTTAACTATATTCTTCTTCAGTTTATCATTTACACATGTTCATTAT
Source organism: Sphaeramia orbicularis (assembly GCF_902148855.1). Taxonomy (NCBI): domain Eukaryota; kingdom Metazoa; phylum Chordata; class Actinopteri; order Kurtiformes; family Apogonidae; genus Sphaeramia; species Sphaeramia orbicularis. The sequence goes on from NC_043961.1 coordinate 59,171,461, forward strand.
AACGTACAGATGACAGTGGATCTACAAATACATAAAACATTTAATAAGAGGCAGAATATTGGTAAACTTACTCTTCAGACATTTCAAAATGTTCATATTTGTTCAGGTTATTCGCATTTTTGTGAAATGACAGTTTGTTTTAGTGTAAATAGTTCTTCCTCCTTCCTCATTAATGACAGTCTTGTAGTGTCACTGGAAAGGCCTCTGGTGAATGAACTCCTCCCCCTGGTGGATTATCTGTGTATTGCATGTATCTAATTGAATACATCAGGTTTTTCAAGAAAAAAAAATATCACACTGACCATGTAGAGGGCTTCAAAACTCATGATACGTTTGGCGTTATAGGGTTAATTTTCAAAGCAAAGAAACATGTATTTACTGATATACTGTGTAAAAACTATGAAATAAAAGCATTTTTAATGCTGCTAATCTTATGTTCTCTCACATTTTATCATACTCTAATACTAGTTATTACTCACTTCATGGAGATAATCTGCAAAAAAAACCCACACTTTTATTTTAAAAAAAAAAACAACAACAACTGCTAATTACAGTCTAATAACAATTAGCAATTTTTTTTACACTCAAACATGTTAGTGCAGATCAGGTTTATCTAGAACAACAAAGTGACAGTAATGGTGTGGATTCCAGTGTATGTGATGATGCATGAGCGTCCACTGTGTTGGCTGATATGGAACTAAAACAATAAAACCCATGAATATTCAAGCGAACACCTTTGAACAGCTGTCCACTGTAGTGACCACTATGTATGAAAGGGTTAAATCCAAGTAAATACATGATTTTCATTTTAAAAGCACCAAATACAGAGGATAGTATTACAATAAATGGTGATAAATCATTTAAGAAACGTGAAATCTAGAGAAAAATTTATTTTGGGAACGGCCACAAACGTAACACTGGGTCTTTTAGGGTTAAGCCTCATATTTAGTCTAGATTCTATTTATTTACCATACATATGTATGCTTTTGTGATATGTATACATTTTTTCTTTCGTTCCTTACGTGACCCTATGCTTGAATGTGTCTTGTATGTCACGGATATTCTTTTTTTGAAAGACGTTTTCCAGATCCAAGAACATAAACAAACCCAAAACTCTCCACTTTTATGCTAATACATCCCTCTATAGACACACACAGACTGTTGATACCTACTTTGTCAGTTTTATCCTTTTCAAAGTCTGCCTAGTAAAAACAATATCTTCCTGTGAAATAATGTTCAAATAATTCTATATCTGCATTCGAGCATGAGAACGTCAGACGGCAAAGCGCTCTCACCAGCCTAAAGTAGCTCCGTCTTCTGTTATTGAGCGTTTCAAAAGAGGAGTGGGGTAATAAAATCCTTCAGGCAGTTTATGTTCCAAAACTGTGTACTAAATGGAAAAGGAAGTTTAGACGCTGGAAATTTTAACACCTGGCAAAGTAAGTCACTGACTTAATGACTGACTAAAATGAGGGCAGACAGTTTGTGCTATGAGCCAATGAAAGTCTTAATTATTGCCTCTTTAAGAGCAGGAGCGTATTTCTTTTCATTTTTACAGCACATGCTAACTGATAAACTTTCAGAGGTAGAATTTAGAGTTTCTTCGATACTTCACTGATTCTGTTTTACCTCCATGGACATAATAAACTGAGGATAAGTTTGATTAAAGCACATCTGAACACTTACTCTACTTCAACCTTTGGTGTGCTGCCACTTTCTGGTACACCATAAAAAAAAAAAAAATCCGTAATTTAACAGAATTTTCACTGTTTATTTTACAGATTTTTCCTGTATCTTTAAGATAATTAAATTACATGAAATTACAAAAATAGACTGTGATTTTACATGTCAAATGTACAATAACAGGAAAAAACTGTAACTGTGAATAACCATAAAATTTCCATATTTTAAAAGAATTTTTTTTTTTCACAGAAAAATACAGTTAAAATACACTTGCAAATGTATCGTAATTTCACAAATATTTATTTTTCTATTTATGAGATTCAACTGTTAATTTAAAGTGTATTACTGTAAATAAAAAAATAAAAAAATAAAACAATATAAAATTACTGACAATTAACCACAAAAGAAGTGTTTGTTCTGTAAGTTTAACCAGACTTGTTTGTTAACTGACAAATATCTTGTGTAATTACAGGAGGTTTCACAACAAAAATGTTGAATAAATGTATTTTTGTGAATGTATAACATGTATAAGCACTGATAAACTGTCCAAATACAGTTTTTATCAGCGGATTGGACAACTGAGTCTCATTGAAAATGATATATTTATAGGTAATTTGATTGTTTTAATACATGTAAATATTCTTTATTAAACATTAAAAAGTCAAAAAATATGCAAAATCTCATGTAAAGTTAGGGCAAAAAACTGTATTTTAATTATGGAAAATTACCGTATTTTTATGAGATGGTTATTTTCCGTTATTTTCCAGTATTTTTTCAGCACCCCTGCTGCCGAAATATTACTGTTTTTTAATATTTTCTTTTTTTTTTTTTTTTACAGTGCAGATAAACATAACCACAGTGCTTCAGTTTCAGACTCACAGTTTGTCTTGTATGGATTGGGGCTGTCTCTGTCAACTCACCATATATTTTTTATTAGTAAGTTTTCAGGCGACCCCATGTGGGGTCCCGACCCCAAGGTTGAAAAACACAGTTTTAGACATTCCATGTTTTCTTTTCTGTCTGTTTTCGTCACATGATACACACAGGAGTTAGGACTTGATTGCATAACCACTGTTTTTGATGATTTTTGATGGTCTGAGAATTGACCCCGAGGTTGAAAAACACTGGGTTAAACCTTTATAGTTCACTCATTGAAATACTCTGAAATTCAATATTTCAACTGTCTTGTATTATTGGACATCATCTGTCTCTATCATCAGTCTCCCTCCTTTTGCCATAAAACGTCTGAGCAGCACTTGCTAAAAAGCAAACACATGCAATAAAACCAGTGTTATAAGGTCATATAAGGTCGTCGTCACCATGGGAGACTGTTCACTGGCTGAATTAATTCACTTCATATCTCGATAATCCACTGCATTGGCATCTTTGGCAGAATGTCAGGACTTTTTTTCTGAGCACTCTAATGATACTTTTAGGCCAAATTTGAATATTGTATCCCCCAAAGACCTAAACAGCTGCTCCATCTACTGATCTAAAATGTTTAATCACTTCTGATCCACTAATTCTATGAATACACGGAAATAATTCGGGTACAATGCCGTTTTTTCAGATTTTCAGTGACCCACTTGGACGTTCAGAGGCTCCGCACTGAACATGGAAACAGTCATTTTCTGCAACATTGATTCACCAATAAAACCCAAGTACTTTGACAAATGGCCGTGCTTGTTTTTATGTTCAGCGTTAATGACATATTTTACTGAAAATGTCACCTTTTCTTCAGTTTTCTCTGTTTTTGATACAATAACCTTCAAATTTACTCTGAGCTTTAATGAACATCTACATCACAGGTGTCAAACATGTGGCCTGGGGGCCAAATCTGGCCCGCAAAAGGGTCCAGTCTGGCCTGTTGGATGAATCTGTAAAATGCAAAAATTACACTAAGATATTAACAATCCTTTTAGTTCAGGTTCCACATTCAGACCAATTCAATCTCCAGTGGGCAGGACCAGTCAAATACTATCAGAATAACATAAATAATGACAACTCCAAATGTTTCTCTTTGTAAATGTAAATATTTTCATGTATTTACACTAAAACAAAGAATAATTCTGCAAAAAATGTGAATAACCTGAAATGTCTTAAGAGAAGTAAGTACAATTTTAACAATATTCTGCATCTTATTCAATGTTTTGTGTGTTTGTAGATCCACTGTGATCTGTAAGTTATAATGTACATGTGTAAATGATAAACTGAGGCTGAATATTGTTAAAATGACACTTATTTTTTCAGTTTGTTCATGTTATTCACATCTTTTGAAAGGATAGTTTGTAGATGCAAACCTTTTCATGATGTAAATGGACTTTTTTTGCTCTAAAACACAGAGAAAAGTTTGGAGTTGACATTATTTATATATTATTATGTTATTATTTTACTGGTTTAGCCCACTGCAGATCAAATTTAGCTGAATCTGGCCCGTGAACTAAAAGGAGTTTGACACCCCTGATCTACATCACAGGTGTTAAACATGTGGCCCGGGGACCAAATCCAGCCCACCGAAGGGTCCAATGTGGCCCATAGATGAATTTGTAAAATGCAAAACTTACACTGAAGATATGAACAATCAAAAGTATAAAAATCATTTTGATTCAGGTTCTATACATACACTTATGAACCAGTTAGATCTCAATTGGGTCAGACCAGAAAAATACTGTCATAATAAGCTATAAATAATGACAACTGCAGATTTTATCTTTGTTCTAGTGTAAAAAAAAAAAAGAAAAGCATCATTACATGAAAATGTTTACATTAACAAACTATGCTTTTACAAAAAATGTGAATAACCTGAACAAATATGAACAAGGTGAAATGTCTTGAGAAAAGTAAATGCAATTTTTTCAATATTATGTGTATTTGTAATTATAATATAAGCTGTAATGCACATGTGTAAATGATAAACTGATAAACTGAGGCAGAATATTGTTAAAAACTGCACTTGCTTTTCTTAAGACATTTCAAGTTGTTCACGTTATTCAGATTTTTAAGGAAACAATGTAGATATAAACAATATCATAATGTAATTTTGCTTTTTTCACTGCTATTATTTGACTGGTCCAGCCCACTGGAGATCATATTGGGGTGAATGTGGAACTGAACTGAAATGAGTTTGAGACCCCTGATCTACAGGATCAATGAATTAAATATATGAAAATATCTGATTTTAACTGAAAAAATGGACCATCATTTTATAACAAATGGTTCTAAATCACTTGGGAAAGGTTAAATGTGCAGAAAAATTAATTCAGAAGTCACCAAAGAAGCAGTTCAAGATCTATAAGCGTTAAAATGGAAATATTACATTTTGCTTCTTTAATAAAATAATCCCTTTGTCATTTCTGATTACTATATTTCATGAACCATTTGATGACATAAATTATTCACTAAAATAATGTGCTCTGTGATACCAGTAGCTTCATGGTCATTGTACTGCACGAGCAACAATCAAGTCTTATCTGAAGTCTACCACAACCTTAAGACCCTCATCGCCCCCTTCATTATAAAACCTGTCAGACAGTCATGTACATGGAGGTGTTGGCTGACATCCTGGTCTGACTGAACTACTTTTCCATTTAACCCTGTAAAGCCTGAACCATTAAATCACTGACAGAAAATTCCACTTCTTTGAAACTGGAGCCTTTATTGGTCCTTCTGAACCAAGGTTATTATCATTAATGAAAACTAATGAAATGACAAAAACTAGAATTGTAAAAAAAAAAAATTAACTGAAATAAATAAAAACTACAATTACAAGAAAAAAATGATAACTAACTGAAACTGTATTGTGTGTTTACAAAACTAACTAAAACGGATAAAAATTACAGATAAAATTCCCTTCATTTTTGTCTTTGTCAATGTCGGATTGATACAAAATCGATTTATTTCCCTCAAGCAATTTTAGCTGCTGGCACCGTACGACACTTGACGGTCCGTCACTTGTGTTCACTTGTGGTTTCCAGTCGTCTTCTGGTCCCCACTCTACCTGGAAACATGGAGACTAAAGCTGGGAGAAAGCAGCAGAATCCTGTCTGGGATTTATTTGAATACGACGACAGAGAAGAAGAGAAAAGATATTAAAAAAAAACTAAACTAAAACTAAGTATTTAGAAAATAACAAAAACTAATAAAAACTAGCAAACCTGCTTTAAAAACTAATTAAAACTAAGCGAATTAGAGAAAACAAGAAAAGCACTCAGAGAGCGCAGACCTCTGCCAAGACAGATCTGCCCCACCTCTGATCACCACCAAAATTTATTAATTTCTTCCTTGTGCCAGTATCAACATTTCCTGAAAATTTCATGAAAATCCGTCCTTAACTTTTTGGATGCACGCACACAAACACATAAAGCGAAGCAATCACAATACCTCCTGGCAGAGATAAAAAGTCAAAACTAACTAAAACTAAAATATAATGAAAAATCCAAAACTATTCCAACCTTGTTCTGAACAACCTCAAAAATGATTTTTGTCAAACATCAATTTCTATGTATGAGTTTCAATTCTGTATCATATTTGATACATCGGGTCTCAGTGCTCAAATATTATTATTTTTGAACAAACAAAAACATACTATAACACAAACATGTCTAACAAATTGTTAATTCCTTTTCTAAATGGTCCCAGTTCTTCCTCCTTCCTCATTAATGACAGTCTTGTAGTGTCACTGGAAAGGCCTCTGGTGAATGAACTCCACCCCCTGGTCGATTATTCAGATTCAGGTTCAGATTCAGATTCAGACTACTTGATTAATCCCCGAAGGGCAATTCAGTTCACAGTCCAAACAATTGGGGACAAACAAACAAATGCAAAACATTCATTGCAGCATGTGACAGCCACATACACATTCACCTGTCAGTACTCATAAAACCACAACCGGGCAATAAGTTCAACAGTGAAATGAAATGAAATGACTGAGATGCTAAAAAAGAATAAAAACACTATAAATAGCAAATCAAATCGCCTTCAGTCACTACTATGTAAGAAGGATTGAAAGCTGATACATAGGTCAGGGGCCGTATGGTTGTCAAAGAACCAGTAATTTAAGGTTAATTTAGAAGATCAAAAAAAAAAAAAAAAGGGATAGATTAGTGTCTTGAAAAATCTCGGAATGAAAAGCCTGATTAAAACAGAAGAATCTTAAGCCCATGACACAGAAACCAACTGTAAGACAACTGAGACAATTTGATCCGCTTTTGTCTGTGTAAACGTATATTTTGTACTCTTAAGTTGGTTAGATGATTTCATAGACGCCTCTGTTGTCTCCAAGATTCACTCGTGTCTCTCAGCCTTGAAGCGCCACGAAAGGCATAAATTGTTGAAATCCACTTTATCGCCTCCAGAAGGACAGCATCATCATTCCACTCACCATTGAAGCTGACACTGCGGATGTACTTGAGTAATTTTTTCCCTCCAGCCAGGTCCATCTCAGGGCAGATGCCAGAGTTCTCCGGACACAGGTCCCTCTGCATGTTGTGGAGGGCATGGGCCATGGCGTAGACCGCATCGATCACAAACTGGACCTTTCCCTCTTGCTCGTACTTGGAATCAATTCCGATACGCTCCTGACCTAAGAAAGACAGAGAAAGGAAGAACTGAAGGTGACTTCCACGACCCTGACCCCGACCCTGAGTATTCACAAGGGATTTTTAACCCCCGTCATCTACTGTATTTCCTTCTTTGTTATAAAGTTGTGGAAAAAATTATTAAAACCACCCCTTGTTTTCTTCAATTTCTTGTTCATTTTAATGCCTGGTACAACTAACAGTACATTTGTTTGGACAAATATAATGATAACAACAAAAAGAGTGCATAAGACAGTGTTTTTCAACCTTGGGGTTGGGACCCCATGTAGGGGTGCCTGGAATTCAAATGGGGTCGCCTGAAATTTCTAGTAATTAATATTTTTTTTAAAAAAAATTACTAATAAATAATATATGCTGAGTTGAGACAAACTAACATATGTAACACATGCATTTTGTTTGGAACTTTTTTATATTTCATTTTGCAGTTTTCAGTTATGTTAAGACTCAAAAACACAAAAACAAAAGCTCAGATGTGTGTGACTGCTAATTAATTAACTAGCCAGTCCTTCCTTAAAGAGAGGCAGAGGACAGTCATTGGTATACACATATAAGCCTTAATCCAGTCTTTTTCAACCTCGGGGTCAGGACCCCATGTGGGGTCGCCTGGAATTTCTAATAATTAATAAAAAAAAAACAAAAAACGCACTAATAAAAAAAATATGTTGAGTTGACAAAGACAATCACAATATATAACAGACATGACAAACTGTGGTTGTGAAACTGCAGCGCTGTGGTTCTGTTCATCTGTCAAATGTTCATTGTGGTCAGTTTCAGATGCTGCAGCTCTTTCATAATTCATAGTTTCAGTTCTTGTTTGTTCAGTATTAATTGTCAGCCTTGTAAATCCAAGCTGGACTGACTGTACATATCCTGACCAAAGAAAATCCAATTCTCCCTTTGTGCAGTAATCTACACCTGGATTTACTGCCTCTGTCCACAATAATATACATTATATAGACTAAATGTCCTCTTAACATTTATTTGCAACATCGTATAGCAAACTTTTACATGATCAAAAACAAATTAATTTTAGAAAAAGAAAAAAAGAAAGGGGGGGGGGGGTTAGGTAAATCTGACACTGATATAAATCAGCCTTTGGGACAACGTTCAGAGTGCAGAATTCCACAGGACCACAGCCCTGAATACACTCCACTGACACGTCACATGTCACATTGTCGTATCTAAAATGTAGCTCCGCCCACCTTCTCCAGCCTCCAGAACAAAGAACACCATAAAACAACATATAGAGCCTTTACAACAATAATTCCTATTCTATACTATATACTATCACTAATTTGTCGTTTCTTCCATCAGTTGCCACAGTACTGTGGTAGAAAAATGCACAAAAGAATGAACTGAAGTATACTCCATATACGAGCACAGTACTGTGGCAACAAGAGGAGAATGAGTTCATGGAACAGTATCTGTGATTGGCTCTAGTACAAATGATAACATTTGATTTGTCTGTGGTAATAGACAACCCCATATTTGGTGCCACAGTACGGTGGCAGTAGACATTGCCAAAAAATTCATTTGGGATCTGGCACCAAAGTTATTATTGTTAACGAAAACTAATGAAATGACGAAAACTAGAATTGTAAAAACATTTTCATTAACTGAAATAAATAAAAACTTTAATTAAAAGACAAAATGATAACTAAATGAAACTGTATTGTGTGCTTATAAAACTAACTAAAACTTATAAAAATTATGGATAAAATTCCTTTAATTTTCATCTTTGTCAATGTCAGATTGATACGAAAGCGATTTATTTTGCTCTAGCAATTTTAGCTAGCGGCACTTGCATCACTTCTCGTCACTTGTGGTTTCCAGTCGTCTTCTGGTCCCCACTCTACCTGGAAACATGGAGACTAAAGTTGGGAGAAAGCAGCAGAGTCCTGTCTGGGATTTATTTGAATATGACGACAGAGAAGAAGAGAAAAGATATAAAGAAACTAAAACTAAACTAAAACTAAGCATTTAGAAAATAACGGAAACTAATACAAACTAGCAAACCTGCTCTAAAATCTAATTAAAACTAAGTGAATTAGAGGGAAAAAAAGTCAAAACTAAATAAAACTAAACTATAATGAAAAATCCAAAACTATTAGAACCTTGTCTGGCACTAAAGTAGCACTGGGTGTTTGAGTTAACCCAGTTTCCAACATAAACAATGCACATACTAACTGTCAAAGCCAATTTCAGACTCAACAGCCAAGCATTTCACTTTGTAATTCTGGTTGACTCAATGTATTAACACTAATTAACAATAGCTGATAAGATCAGTCAGCTCCAAATGAAAGGACTAAAGTACTTTTTTTTTTTTATCCATACTGACTTGCCTTGTATCTTGCAGAAACCATATCCTCACAACAGCACTTTGAACTGTTTTCAATCTGCTCTGTTATTATTATATACTTACTGCATGTACCAGACAAGGCATAAGACAGTTTTTGTCATATTCATGTCATGGATTGACTCTGTTCTGTGAAACGTGCTTTTTGTGAACTGTATGTGGTAAGTCAGGGTGAAACCAAGCATATGAGGAAGTGCTGAGCAGCCTGGTGAGACAATAGCCAGTACCAGTTCCCATTAGTGCTCTGATATGTATGCTGTTCTGCCGGTTGGTGGTGAAGCCTGAGGGAGCAAAACCTGAGCCTGTCTCAGCAGAAAAGACAAGTGTGTCCAAAGTTACAGAATGTGCTCGCAAAACAGCAGTAGTTTGCATTCAATGGCGGTATGGTAACAGGATTATGACGGCTGCTGGATCGGGCTGAGAAAAAAACGGAAGGAAACTGCCTTTAAATAAATGCTAGAGGATGATTAGACATGTGGTCTGCTGCTGATATATATGTGTGGACGTCTCATCTGGACTCTGCAGGACCAGTTTCACCTTCACTGGAATACTGTGGTGTTGGATTTGTCAAATGAGAATAGTTTAATATATGGAGAAATTTTATATTTTCATATTTTGGTATAACTTAAGTCTATCTAAGAAAATAACATATGTAACACATGCATCTTGTTCAGAACTTTTTTTAAAATATATATATGTATTTTTGAAGTGGCTATTGACACAGTACTGTGGCACTTAATATGGGTTTGTCTGTTACCACAGAACCAATCAACGCCCTTGTCATATCATGTCTACACTGGTAACTCACATCCCGAAAAGTTCTACGACAGTCAGATAGCAAATAGGCCACACCTAAACACAGCTGACATTTAATTCACTTGGTAACATATCAGACTGCAACATGGAAGACTTGGATTCAATTCCTGATCAGAGCAGTACTTTTTTTTTTTCCTGAAGATTTTCACACATGGCGTCAGTAGGTCAATCTGACATTGATATAAAACAGCCACTGGGACAACGTTTAGAGAACAGAATTTGGAGAACAGCACTGAACTGACACTGATAAGTCACACATCACACTGCTGCACCTAACATGTAGCTCCGCCCACCTTCTCCAGGCTCCAGAGCAAAGAACACCATAAAACAACATACAGAGCCTTTACAGCAATAATTCCTATTCTATACTATATACTATCACTAATTTTTTGTTTCTTCCATCAGTTGCCACAGTACTGTGGTAGAAAAATGCACCAAAGAATGAACTGAAGTATCCTCCATATATGAGCACAGTACTGTGGCAACAAGAGGAGAACAAATGTTCAGAGAACGCAAACCTCCGCCAAGCACCCTGAATGGTGTGCATGTGTGGATCGACTATTTCTTTTTAAATTCAACAGTTTCCAGGTTGTTCCATACAGCAGAAAAAGTTTAAGCTTGGTACCAGTCATGTGTATGTTAAATTAAATTAAATTCTGATCAATATTTGTTGAGTTGGAATGAAAAATGTGTGGTAAATGGGATTTTCAATGTTGAATGTAAATGTCCACAGAGTCCACATTCCACAGTGGATGTGGACAATTTTGTGCCAGATACAAGATATTACTATAAGCTATGGGTGGATCAAATTGGAGGCTAATTGGAGTCGTTTTGAATTTTTTTTATGAATTTTCGAAAATTGCTCAATGATGACAGATAGGAAAATTGTAGATATTGTGACCTTGCTGTGACCTTGAACTTTGGCCTACTTAACCCAAAATTGAATGGGTTGGTCCCAGGGCCTAGGCCTATCTGTGGGGAAGATTTGGTAAAGATGGCTGGAATAGTTTTCCCGTAAAGTTGCTAACAAACAAACAAACACACAAAGCAAAGTGGTCACAATACCTCCTGGCGGAGGTAATGAGTTCATGGGACAGTATCTGTGATTGGCTCTCATACAAAAGCTAATATTTGATTGGCTCTGTGACAACAGACAAACCCATATTCTGTGCCACAGTACTGTGGTAGTAGCCACTGGCATATATTTTATTTTGCAGTTTTCAGTTTTGTTTAAACACAAAAACAAAGGCTCAGATGTGTGTGACATTTAATCAATTAATTAACTAGCCAGTCCTTATTTAAAGAAAGAAAGAGGGGCAGAAGCAGAGGACAGTCACTGATATAATCCTAAATCCAGTCTAACTTCCTCTAAGTATGTGAGAAACAGTCCAAGCACTTGAAAAAGTGTTGACCGAACATGTCCTCAAAGACCTGAGCTCTTCCATCTGTATTAAACCCAACATACCACTGACCCACATTTGAAAAGGAGGAGGATTTGGACACTTCCACCCTTTTAATATCAGCCTTTTAGTGATTATCATTCCAGCTTCCAGTGGACGCTGTAGTGTTGCAGGTACATATGTCTGAGAACAGCCAAAAATAGCAAGTCCTGGATCAGGCTGAAGAGGCCTTTTATCGACCCTGGAGAACCGGTTAAATATTTGAGACCAGAAACCTGTCCATGAAGAACAGAACCAAAAGGAATGAGACCAGCTCTGGTTTAGAACTTCTGACCCAATCACTTTCAGATAAAAGATGCAGACAGAATTTGTTGTTCAAGCCTCAAACTTTTCTCTGATTTTAGGTAACAGTTTTTGCCTATTTAAAAGACAGTTAAGCTTGTTTAATTATCTTACATGCAATGACAATTCATGAGAACGATGCAAATAAAATAAGACAATCAGGCAGTGAGACCGACTCTTTAGTGACGCTGACACTGTGTTGCACAGTTAGTTAAAATGATGGTGTTTTCGAAGGCTGGTGGGGAAAACAAATGAAAATGCAAAACAATTTAAGAAGATTAAATGCCTACAGCTGCAAATGTTTGGAGTCGCAAGAAAAAAAGAGCATTTCATATTTCACTCAGAGCTTCTCCCTAAGATTCTTCCACCCATGGCATCGTGTTGATCCTGATTTTAAGGTAACAACTTATTACATAACAAGTGGTTCCAGGCACAACAAGCCCCGCCCCTCGCATGTACTGGAGCTTATTTTGGCATCGATCCCGCTGATGTCATCATGTCTATGTGTGTGCTGATGGTGAAATGTCGCCTATTATAAGTAAATGGGAGAAGAAAAAAGATTTTAAAAATTCATAAAAAATGTAAACTTTGACCTACTGTTCCCAAAATGTAACCACATCTATTCTGGGTCACTGGCAATCTATAAACCCAATTTAGTATGAATTCAACCAATAGTTTTGCTGCTACAGATATTTGAAATTTCACCCACTGTAAGTAAATGGGGTGAAAACAAGATTTTAAAAAAATTCATAAAAAATCTAAACTTTGACCTACTTTTCCCAAAATGTAGTCAGATCTATTCTGGGTCACTGGCAATCTATAAACCAAATATGGTATGAATTCAACCAATAGTTTGGCTGCTACAGATCTGTCAAATTTCCCCCATTGTAAGTAAATGGGGATTTTTTTTAAAATTCATAAAAAATTGAAACTTTTACCTACTCTTCCCAAAATGTGTTGACATTTATTCTAGGTCAATGGCAATATATTAACCCAATTGAGTGTGAATTCAATCAATGCTTTTACTGCTACAGACATTTGAAATTTTGCCCCATTATAAATGAATGGGGAAAAACAGATTTTTAAAAATGCATACAAAAAATGAACTTTGACCTACTGTTCCCAAAACGTAATCAGATCTATTCTGGGTCACTGGCAATGTCTAAACCAAATATAATATGAATTCAATCATAGCTTTACTGCTACAGATATGTCAAATTTCACCCATTGTAAGTAAATGGGGTAAAAACAAGATTTAAAAAAATTCATAAAAAATCTAAACTTTGACCTACTTTTCCCAAAATGTAGTCAGATCTATTCTGGGTCACAGGCAATCTATAAACCAAATATGGTATGAATTCAACCAATAGTTTGGCTGCTACAGATCTGTCAAATTTCCCCCATTGTAAGTAAATGGGGAATTTTTTTTTAAATTCATAAAAAATTGAAACTTTTACCTACTCTTCCCAAAATGTACTGACATTTATTCTAGGTCACTGGCAATATATAAACCCAATTTAGTGTGAATTTAATTAATGCTTTTACTGCTACAGACATTTGAAATTTTGCCCCATTATAAATGAATGGGGAAAAACAGATCTTAAAAAATGCATTTAAAAAAATGAACTTTGACCTACTGTTCCCAAAATGTAATCAGATCTATTCTGGGTCATTGGCAATCTATAAACCCAATTTAGTATGAATTCAACCAATAATTTTGCTGCTAGAGGGTTAAAAAACAAACAAACAAAGCATCTTATGGTTATAGTTTCTAATCAGAGGATGATAATATTGTCACTGTGCATGTTTTTTTTTTTTCTAATTCTGTACCATTTATCAACAATAATATGTAGATGCACTTGAACTCCTCACTGATTTGAGCCACGCTTTCATTTCTATTTAAAACATAATGCCATACATTCATCAATAATGACCTAATAGAGAGTGAAACTTCAAAGACTTGCAGATGTATGAGAAGCCTTGGTAAGCTAATTCTCTAAATGCCCTGTGTGTCGGTACAATAACACTGATGATCAACATCTTAGGATGAAGTGTTTGTTCTCATTATGCAAAGCAGCAAAAGCATAAGAGGCATGGCAGCTTTATTCCACGCAGAAGCCTCCGAGGCAGGAGACCGGGGTGAACGGTGGGATGTTTAAAGTGTGTCATTAGCAGCCGATGTCTAACCAGGGTTCAGCATTAGTCCACGGAGACCTTAACCCATAAAGACCCCAACAGACCATCTACTGATCCAAACCCTTAAATACCTATTGACCCATTAATCCTATCAATACATGTAAATAATTGGTGTAAAATACAGTTCTTCATCTTTTCATGGTCATCAGATATGACCCATTTGGACCTTCAGAAGCTCCGTAGTTACCATGGAAACACTGTCATCTTCTACAACATGGATTCACCACACTCTAAAAAAAAATCTGTAATTTAACACTATTTTACAGATTTTTCCTGTATTTTTAAGATACAGGAAAATATCAATGAAATGACAAAAATAGACTGTGAAACGTAAAATAACATGAAAAAACTGTAACTGTGAATAACCATAGAATTTCCTTTTTTTTTTTTTTTTAAGATTTATGGTTTTTTCCACAGAAAAATACAGTTACGATACATTTGCAAATGTATTTTAATTTCTTTGGGTCTTTATGGGTTAACATTTCAATGAACATTTTGCCTTTACCAGTACATTGTGCCAACCTACACTGATTAAAACTGACGGTTGTGTTTTAAGTAATTAAAAGAACATTCTAACTGAGAGCAGATGTGTATTTCATTAATTACTAAAAAAAAAAAAAAAAAAAAAAGTCTTGTGCAGTTTAATGTATTGATTACATTAAATTGCAATGAAATCTGCATTTGACTTAAAGCAGTGATGAAGCTGTGATGAGGCTACCCAGTGAGTCCATCCACTGTCACTGATCCAACTCCATGGGTTTTACTGCACTGTAAAAAAAAAAAAAAAACCTGTAAAAAAAACAGTATTATTCCGGCAGCTGGGGTGCCGAAAAAATGCTGTTAAATAACAGAAAATAACCATCTCATAAAAATGTGGTAATTTTCCATAATTAAAATACATTTTTTTGCCCTAACTTTACATGAGTTTGCTTTTTTTTTTTTTTTTAACTTTTTAATGTTTAATAAAGAATATTTACATGTATTAAAACAATCAAATTATATCTATCTGTCTGTCTGTCTGTCTAATTTTCAGTGAGACTCAGTTGTCCAATCCACTGATAAAAACTGTATTTGGACAGTTTATCAGTGCTTATACATGTTATACATTCACAAAAATACATTTATTCAACAGTTTTGTTGTGAAACCTCCTGTAATTACACAAGATATTTGTCAATTAACAAACAAGTCTGGTTCAACTGACAGAACAAATACTTCTTTTATGGTTAATTGTCAGTAATTTTATCATGTTTTATTATTATTACTTTTTTACAGTATTAAACTTTAAATTAACAGTTTAATCTCATAAATAGAAAAGAAATATTTGTGAAATTACGATACATTTGCAAATGTATTTTAACTGTATTTTTCTGTGAAAAAAAGAAAAAAATTATTCTAAAAAATGGACATTTTTTGGTTATTCACAGTTACAGTTGTATCATGTTATTTTACATTGAATGTGTAAAATCAGTCTGTTTTTGTAACTTCATTGATATTTTTCTCTATCTTAAAAATACAGGAAAAAAATCTGTAAAATAAACAGGAAAAATTCTGTTAAATTACAGATTTTTTTTACCGTGTAGATTTAATGATATTACTTTAAGTAACAATTGTTACTCTTAACGAATAGGTCGAATTGAACCAGTCGTAATAGATTTCACTGGCTAAATGTTACTGTTGATTAAAATGTAACTGATTTCCATAGTTTGTATTTACCAACCCCCAAAATCCTTTTTTTACAGTGTAGAAGGTATGAGAGGTGCGTACGGTAAATGTCACACAGTGAAAGCGTATGAAAATACACACTTCATTGTTAAAGGAAACAAGTGATGCCTAAAGAGTAACAGAGACTGAACTAATTTAAGCAAAAGAAGCAGATTAGATGAAATTCCTGCCTGTGGATAGACCTCAGTGCGACGTTCCTTGACTTAAACATACGAAGCACATATGCAGAACCAGGGAACATGCATGCCCCACTCATGTCTCCATGGCAATGTCTCCGCTCCAGCTCCAGCTCCAGCTCCAGCTCCAGCTCCAGCTTTCTCTTGATCTCCTGAATACCCAACAGGCCTTTTCCGAGTTAATTAGTAAGCATAGTTCATATTACACAGTAAGAGAATAGGGAAGACAAAAGGAAAGAGCGCCAGAGCAGCGTGCACGTTTTCCACGTCTGACTAAATGTTCATTTGTGTTCGGTGGCGTGCAGAAAAAGCCGGCAGCATCGGGGCAAATATATGGCTTCATTATGAACATGTGCATGTGAAAGAGAGGGTGGAGATGAGCAGCAGACTACTGGGATTTTGGATTCACCCCATTAACTTCCTTGTGTGTCTCTCCCACTCTTCCCATTTTTCATTTGCTTTAATGCTTCACTATATTTTTTCTTTTCGTTCTCTCTTTATCTATTTCTCTAACAACCGATATCTTTTATCTGTCTGTCTTCTTTCTCTTCTTCCCTTTTGTTCAACCACCAGCAGAATTATTGTTTCCTTTTTTTATACCAAATGCCAATGCGTGCTTTTTTTCTTTTCATTTTTAACTACACTGTAAAAACAAATCTGTAATTCAACAGAATTTTCACTGTTTATTTTACAGATTTTTCCTGTATTTTTAAGATACAGGAAAATATCAATGAAATGACAAAAACAGACTGTGATTTTACACGTCAAATGTAAAATAACACGAAAAAACTGTAACTGTGAATAACCCAAAAATTTCCATTTTTTAAAAGAAATTTTTTCTTTTTTCACAGAAATATACAGTTAAAATACATTTGCAAATGTATCGTAATTTCACAGATATTTCTTTGCTATTCATGAGATTAAACTGTTAATTTAAAGTTTAATGCTGTAAGAAAAATAATAATAAAACCAGATAAAATTACTGACAATTAATCATAAAAGAAGTATTTGTTCTGTCAGTTGAACCAGACTTGTTTGTTAATTGACAAATATCTTGTGTAATTACAGGAGGTTTCACAACAAAAATGTTGAATAAATGTATTTTTGTGAATGTATAACATGTATAAGCACTGATAAACTGTCCAAATACAGTTTTTATCAGTGGATTGGACAACTGAGTCTCATTGAAAATTATTTATAGATATATTTATAGGTAATTTGATTATTTTAATACATGAAAATATTATTTATTAAACATTTAAAAGTAAAAAAAATAAAAAAATAAAACAAAAAAAATCTTATGTAAAAAAGCTGTATTTTAATTATGGAAAATTACCATATTTTTTTGAGATGGTTATTTTCTGTTATTTAACAGTATTTTTTTGGCACCCCAGCTGCTGGAATATTACCGTTTCTTTATTCTTTTTATTATTCTTTTTTTTTTACAGTGTATGTGCTGCACATTTTATAGGTCAAAAGACAGGATGTGCTAACAGAATGCTGATGTTGAAAGGAAACTCTGCTTTGTGAAAACTGTACGTGGCGTATTGTTCTTTAGTTTAAAGCTGCAGGAGAGAAAATCAGGAGGAAGAAAGACCAGAATATGAAAATAGAGACATTTGTTCTACGGTTTTCTCCCCTCTGTCCAAAAGGAATATTAACAACAAAAGAATAGAAGAAAAATAAAGGAACACTGTAAAAAAAAAAATCTGTAATTTAAAATTTAAAAAGCAGTAATATTCCGGCAGCAGGGGTGCCGAAAAAATACTGTAAAATGTAGAAAAATAACCATCTCACAAAAATACGGTAATTTTTCACAATTAAAATACAGTTTCTTGTTCTAACTTTACATGAGATTTTGCTTCTTTTTTTTTTTTTTTTAACTTTTTAATGTTTAATAAAAAATATTTTCATGCATTAAAACAATCAAATTACCTATATATATATATATATATATATATATATATATATATATATATATATATATATATATAAATAATTTTCAGTGAGACTCAGTTGTCCACTCCACTGATAAAAACTGTATTTGGACAGTTTATCAGTGCTTATACATGTTATACATTCACAAAAATACATTTATTCAACATTTTTGTTGTGAAACCTCCTGTAATTACACAAGATATTTGTCAATTAACAAACAAGTCTGGTTAAACTGACAGAACAAATACTTCTTTTACGGTTAATTGTCAGTAATTTTATCTCATTTTATTTATTTTTTTTTTTTTTTACAGTATTAAACTTTAAATTAACAGTTTAATCTCATAAATAGAAAAGAAATATTTGTGAAATTAAGATAAATTTAGAATTGTATTTTAACTGTATTTTTCTGTGAAAAAAGAAGAAAATTCTTTTTAAAAAATTTCAATGTTTTTGGTTAGTCATAGTTACAGTTTTTTCGTGTTATTTTACATTTGACATGTACAGTGTCGTTTTATCTTCAGGTCAAAGTAAGTTATTGAGACAAAAATGGTATACATATATATTAAAAAAAAATATATATATATATATATATATAAAATAAGAAAACTAATAATAATAATAATTACACAAGGGTGTGCTTGTCCGAATATCATGCAGACAAATGTGTGTGTGGAGCAGAGTTCAGCCTCACCTGGGATCTCATTAACTGGCAATCATAAGTATGCAAGTACCTGTGTCACTGAATAAACTATGGACACTTCGTATGACTTGAATTATGTATGGAACCCTGTCTCTGGAAAACAAATCCCATTTTAACCTCTGCTCATCTCATCCGCACAGAGACAAAAGATCCCGGTTCGCTTCCAGACAGATGTAAATCCACCTGGGTCCAGCTGGGTAGAATATTTCAGGGTCTACTCACGATCAATACTGTATTCAAGCGTGTGTCTACGACGTAAGATTTGTTAAAGTAGGAAACTAATATTTGACCTGTGATATTTTTTTTTCTCACATTATGATTTCAGTAGATTGAATGGCAGACACTGGAAAGATTCATTTACATGTGTATATATATGTGTATGTATGTATATGTTAATATATATTTGCTGTTGTCAACATATGTGTTTGTGTATAGTTATACATGTATGAGTGCATATATAGATATTTTTATTTATTACCCCTGCCAGGAGATATTGTGATCACTTTGCTTTGTGTGTTTGTTTGTTTTTTGTTTGTTTGTTTGTTTTTTGTTTATTTATTTGTTTTTTTTAGCAACTTTAGGGGAAAACTCTTCCACCCATCTTCCCCACAGATAGGCCTAGGCCTTGGGACCAACCCATTCCATTTTGGGCCAAGTAGGCCAAAGTTCAAGGTCACAACATCTACAGTTTTCCTATCTGTCATCATTGAGCAGTTTTCAAAAATTCATAAAAAACTTCAAAACAACTTCGATTAGCCTCCAATTGGATCCACCTGTAGCTTAGAACAATATCTTGTATCTGGCACAAAATTGTCCACATCCACTGTGGAATGTGGACTCTGTGGACATTTACATTTAACACTGAAAATCCCATTCACCACACATTTTTCATTCTAACTCAACAAATATTGATTGGAATTGAATATAATTGGACAGACACATGACTGGTACCAAGCTTCAACTTTTTCTGCTGTATGGAACAACCTGGAAACTGTTGGAATTTAAACAGAAATAGTCGATCCACACATGCACACTGTTCAGGGTGCTTGGCGGAGGTTTGCGTTCTCTGAACACTTGTTAACTATTGTGAACATGGGTATTTGTATGTATACTTTTATGAGTTTAACCCAGTAAAACCTGAACCATTAAATCACTGACAGAAAATTCCAGTTCTTTGAAACTGGAACCTTTATTGGTCCTTCTGAACAACCAAACATTTTTTTTTTTTTAAATATCTGATTTGAACTGAAAAAATGGACCATCGTATTATAAAAAATGGTTCTAAATCACTTGGGAAAAGTTAAATGTAGAGAAAAATTCATTTGGAAGTCACCACAGAAGCAGTTCAAGGTCTTTAAGAGTTCAAATGGAAATATTACATTTTGCTCCTTTAATAAGAAAAACCCTTTGTCATTTCTGATGACTATATTTCATGAACCATTTGATGACATAAATTATTCACTAAAATAATGTGCTCTGTGATACCAGTAGCTTCATGGTCATTGTACCGCAGGAGTAACAATCAGGTCTTATCTGAAGTCTACCACAACCTTAAGACCCTCATCGCCCCCTTCATTATAAAACCTGTCAGACAGTCATGTACATGGAGGTGTTGGCTGACATCCTGGTCTGACTGAACTACTTTTCCATTTAACCCTGTAAAGCCTGAACAATTAAATCACATCAGGTCTCAATGCTGAAATATTATTATTTTTGAACAAACAAAAACATAATATAACACAAACACGTCTAACAAATAGTTAATTCCTTTTCTAAATGGTCCCAGTTGTTCCTCCTTCCTCATTAATGACAGTCTTGTAGTGTCACTGGAAAGGCCTCTGGTGAATGAACTCCTCCCCCTGGTGGATTATCTGTGTATTGCATGTATCTAATTGTATACATCAGGTTCATCAAGAAAAATAATATCACACTGATCATGCAGAGGGCTTCAAAACTCATGTATTAAATATGATACATTTGGTGTTATAGGGTTAAATATATATATGTGTCTGTAAATATGTATATGGTTAGTAAGTACAGATGTGTATATTTGTGTGGGGTGGATTTAGGGCGAGTGTTTTGTAATACTTTGTAAATCTCCTTGAATTAAATAAAGGTCTTCAAAAATAAAAAGAAAAGGTTAATATTTCTTCCAGCTGAAATGTGACATCAGAAGTCCAATTAGATAACATTAATCCAGGTTTACAGTACCGATGATACAGTGTCTTTTAGCCCCTCCCCCTTAGCCCCTCCCCCTTGGCCCTTGCACTTGGCACTACCCCTTGAAATGGAGCTGCAAGGGGTAGGGGTTGAAACATTGCGTGGCTTACGGCCATACCACCCTGAGCACGCCCAGTCTCATCTGATCTCAGAAACATTCCCCTGTGAAACGGTCCAACCCTTCACCACTTATGGATGTGTGACATTCCCAGTTCAGTGCAGCAGGTACAAGGAGGAGGAATAATGTGTGAAGAGTGTGGAGATTTTTCAAAATAAATGACAGTGATAAAAGTAACGCTGACTGACAGTAACGTCACAGACAGATACGGACACAGCGTTCTGTCCGTCCTCTGCGTACATTCCATCCGTTTACCAGGTGCTGGCGGATGCATAAACAGAATGAGAATACCAGCGGGAGTACGGAGCGGTGTGGACCGCTGACAGCAGAAGTGAAAACCAAACTTCTGGCTCATTTCTCTTTTCTCTTCCTGCTGAAGCTAAACTTTTAAACCTTACCAGAGAAAATGCTGCAATATTAGTATCACATTAGTGTTTCCTCTGTCGTCGCCATCTTTGTTATTACTGACTTTCTTCTTCTCAAAAAACTTTACTCTTTTTTGTGGTATTTGTCCAGTGTGGTTAATTCAGAATGGTGCCCCCTGGTGGATTAATTCAACTCATTCCAACACATTAAATGTCAGTAGCAGCACTTTGTTCCAGTCAGACTAATGACAACGACAATAAAGCACATTTACAAAAGGAACTAAGAACTGGAATGGGATTATTAAGGACTAGTATCGGTAAGTACTCAAATGTAAGTACTCGTACTCAGTCTGGAAAAAAGTGGTATCGGTGCATCCCTAGTCTCTCTACATCCCTCCGCCTTAGCCCCTCCCCTCCGTCTTATGTCTTACTGAGAATGGGGACAACACTACCCCTTCACATGTATGCACAAAACAAAGGGGGAGGGGTAAAGGGGAGGGGCCACTGTTCGATCTGCATACACTTCTGTATGCAGTCTTTAGTAATCTGTGCATTTCAAGTAAACAACAGAAAAAAGCAGAATGCGTTTGACCTTTTGTTTTGTTTGCCAGTGCTTCTGGCTTCAACATTCATAGTAAACTCTATTACACACAATCCCACGAGACGCCATCTCTCAGATTCTTAAAGCGAACCACCGTGAGTCAATTACCGTGTAATGTTCCTTATTCAAACTTTAAGTCGAAAGGCGACAGACTGTAAACAGAGCAGTGTGTCTTCTTTTGTTGAGACATTTTAGGAAAGCCATTTGGCCTCATCTTCAAACAGAACACAGTCTTCATACGTCTCGCTGGTGTTTTAGCAGAGTAATGCGTGTTATTTACAGAAATGAACATGAAATGCCCTTTCTTCTTTTCACTGTCACCATTCCAGGTATTCTACAGTGGCTTTAAAGTAGTGTAATTTAAAAAATCTGGGTATACGCCGTGGCTTCACTTTGCTCGGATAATGGTTGTGTATGTGTGTAAGAGTACAATCTATATGCATGAGCGGTGGAGATGTTTACGGCAGGCCAAAGTATGGACCAGATGTGGAGGCAGCTCTACACACTGAGGTCAAACAATATATTTCTGCTCTGTAAAAACCCTTTGGTATGTTGTGATGTGTGTCTGAATGCTTCACTTCTATTATAGTATGTGCACAAGACTTGACTCTGTTTTTTTTCTGCACTTGAAGAAGTCTTTGACAAAGTTGAATGCTTCCAGCACTGGGAGAATAATGGCTTAGAAGTCTGCGCTCTGTTTCAAGCTCCAAAGCTGGAGGAACTGGGTGATATATCAAGAGTTAAGAATTACTGTGAATCAGAAATATTATGATCTGTTAATACAGGGAGTCCAAAAAAAAAAAAGACATCATTTCAGATGTCCATATCGGAGTGACTACATGGTCAGAAGAAATGATACTTAATAGGATTTAGGACATAAAATGTTTTATTCTACAAATTACAAAATGATCCATCCACCTTATGAACATCCATCCATCCATCTTATGAACATCCATCCATCCATCCATCCATCCATCCATCTTAAGAACATCCATCCATCCATCCATCTTAAGAACATCCATCCATCCATCCATCCATCCATCTTAAGAACATCCATCCATCCATCTTATGAACATCCATCCATCCATCTTAAGAACATCCATCCATCCATCCATCCATCTTATGAACATCCATTCATCCATCCATCCATCCATCCAATGAACATGCCCAGTTCATTCTGATCTACTCAGCATCATGCCTTCAACTGCTCAGTCAAGAAAATCTTCCAAGAAAAAGAAAAAAAAAAACATCCCTTCTTGAAAAAAAAACTTACATTTTTCTAAATTTTGGTGAATAATTGAATTGAATAATTGTTTGCTCTGAATTGCTGCACATTGTAGTAAATTGGACTGATTTAAGAGGTCCCAAATGGCAGCAAAAAATTAGTTTTCAAAATTTCTGAGCCTGCATCACACAGGTTGAATGAAAATAACTTCACAATAAACAACAAAAAACTGTGAAAGAATAAAAAAAAATACCGGAACTGAGGCGTGTACAGTGCTTATTAGTTCCTTTATTTGTCTTTGGTGTGCTGTGTTATAAATAAATAATGAGAGGAAATAAAATGAAAGAGGCAATTTGGCTTAGGATGAGTGAAACAGTGGAGACATGCCATCAATACGGCTCCAAATAATCTCATTATAACAATAGGAACAGCCAGACTAGCCAGGTAACTAATAGCCCAACATCAGGAGCATGTTAACACTACAAATCACTACTAAAGAGAACAACCACTGACAAACACTCATTTACATCCTGAATATTACCGCCTGGAATGCAGATTCATATCTCACCAACACAGCATTGATATTCATTCTCCACTTCCTTTACATATCACATCATCATCTCCACTGATGTATTTAGATAAACAACCTCTCACGTGCAAAATATACGTACTTGATTACTCCTTAACCCTATAACGCCAAACGTATCATATTTGATACCTGAGTGTTGAAGCCCTCTACATGATCAGTGTGATATTTTATGTCTTGAAAAACCTGATGTATACAATTAGATACATGCAATACACAGATAATCCACCAGGGGGAGGAGTTCATTCACCAGAGGCCTTTCCAGTGACACTACAAGACTGTCATTAATGAGGAAGGAAGAAGAACTTGGGGATCTTTTTATGGCGATCAACTGCAAACCACAGAGATGCGAGCTATACTGTCAAAAAAAAAAAAAAAAAAAAAAAAAAAAAGGAAAAAAAACGATATTATTCTGGCAGCAGGGGTGCCGAAAAATACTGTTAAATAATGGAAAATAACCATCTCATAAAAATACGGTAATTTTCCATCATTAAAACACACTTTTTTAACCTAACTTTACATGAGATTTTGCATATTTTTTTTTACTTTTTGATGTTTAATAAAGAATATTTACATGTATTAAAACAAGCAAATTACCTATAAACATATATACAAATAATTTTCAGTGAGACTCAGTTGTCCAATCCACTGATAAAAACTGTATTTGGACAGTTTATCAGTGCTTATACATGTTATACATTCACAAAATACATTTATTCAACATTTTGTTGTGAAACCTCCTGTAATTACACAAGATATTTGTCAATTAACAAACAAGTCTGGTTCAACTGACAGAACAAATACTTCTTTTACGGTTTATTGTCAGTAATTTTATCTCGTTTTATTTTTTATTTTTTTTTCAGTATTAAACTTTAAATTAACAGTTTAATCTCATAAATAGAAAATAAATATTTGTTAAATTGCGATACATTTGCAAATGTATTTTAACTGTATTTTTCTGTGAAAAAAGAAAACATTTCTTTTAAAAAATGGAAATTTTACGGTTATTCACAATTACATTTTTTTCATGTGATTTTCCATTTGACATGTAAAATCACAGTCTGTTTTTGGAATTTCATTGATATTTTCCCGTATCTTAAAAATACAGGAAAAATCTGTAAAATAAACAGTGAAAATTCTGTTAAATTACAGATTTTTTTTTTTTTTTTTTTTTTTTTTACAGTGTAACACCTTAAAACGGCATTAAATAGTTGATCAAATGATTAAGTTGTTTGCAAAGAAATACGTACATTTGTGTGTTTCTTTCGTCACACTGCTGCACTTTTTGGCTGTGTTTACCTCCATCTGACCAATGATTGGAACAGAATTATGGGAGATTTCTCCTACCCTCCGTTTGTAGCGTGGTCCATTTCAAGGCCTAAACAGCCCTCCCCCTTAGCCCCTCCCCTCTGACTCATAAGGACACCCCTTCCCCTTAATGTGAATGTGCAAAATTGAGGGGAAGGAGCAAGCATAAGGGGCCAAGGGCTGAATTGGGATTCGACCTTAGTACAAACATTTACCCAAAATGTACCATATTTGATACCTGAGTTTTGAAGCCCTCTACATGATCAGTGTGATTTTTTTTGTCTTGAAAAACCTGATGTATACAATTAGATACATGCAATACACAGATAATCCACCAGGGGGAGGAGTTCATTCACCAGAGGCCTTTCCTGTGACACTACAAGACTGACATTAATGAAGAAGGAGGAAGAACTGGGACCATTTTGAAAAGGAATTACCAATTTGTTAGACATGTTTGTGTTATATTATGGTTTTGTTTGTTCAAAAATAATCATATTTGAGCACTGAAACCTGGTGTATCAAATATGATACAAAATTTAAACTCCTACATGGAAATTGATATTTGAAAAAATGTTTTGGTTGTTCAGAAGGACCAATAAAGGCTCCAGTTTCAAAGAACTAGAATTTTCTGTCCATGATTTAATAGTTGAGGCTTTATAGGGTTAATCATTTAAGTTACACATTGTATAATCCTGGAAAAACACTTACTTTTGGGGACACTGTGTTCTGTATTTGTTTGTGCCTCCACACTAATTATGATGCACATTTGCATTGTGATAGGCTGCATTTCTGCTGATAAAACAGTATAAGATGCGACAGCCGGCTCTTCCACCTACCCTTAATGTCGCATTCGGAGTATTTGACCCTTGTGATTGAAAAAAAAAAACAAAAAAACTACCAGTGTTCAACATCAGTCATTTCAACATGTCTGCAAACCAACTGACTTTATTTGTGGAAATCATGCTATAAATGGATAGCAGAGTGATCGCCTCACTCACTATGATATGCAGCCAGGATTTACTCCAGAGTCATTTATTTATTTTCATTTATTTATTAATTTATTATCAGGATTCTCTCAAATATCATTTCACTGCAACCACCAGGGCAATTATTTGTGCTATTAACCCATTTCCTAAAATGTCGCAGCCCCTGGTGGCCGTGCATCTCCTCCTCCAGTGTGACTAACTCTTTTGATTGTTGTCACATATGCAAATGAGTGTATGAGAGCTCCCATCCAGGCTCGGCTCCTGTAGCACCACCCCCCCGTACTCGTCTGGCATCCCAGCCTATCATTGTGACTGATTGGACTGGTGCCCCGGGCCTGTGCTCCAATCAACATGCAGCAATCTTCTGCAACCTACTTTGAAAGTGCAGTTCAACTTTCTGTCGGGTTAGCGGTGATTTAAAGTCAGCGGCGTCTCTTGATTCTGTATTCATACTGGAATCGTTTGTTGGTGATGTGTTTAACTTGTAGAGTTGTAGCTTTGTTGTGTGTTTTTTTTTTTTACTCGTAGGGCCAAGCGAGGACCTGACTACAGCTCTGCATTGCATCACGCTGCTCTGTCGGTTTTATTACAGAAGGGAAAGCGGTGCTACTGCTAATTAGTAGAGTTTGTTTCATTATTGTAGAATGGATCAGGAAGAGCTGCTTATACCTTTGTTTTCCTTTGTTGCTTCTGTCGATTATCTGTTGTTGGGTGGATTATTTTTAGAGATTCAGTCCATTAAGACATGTTACTTTGTTTTTAATCAAATTCATATACCTTATATATAGATAGATAGATAGATAGATAGATAGATAGATAGATACTTCATTGATCCCGAGGGAAATTCCAGTATTCAGCAGCTTTACATACAGCACAAGAAGACAAAAAACAAACAGACCAGAACACAACAGTGAGTTAGTAGCCAGGTTGACACTAAAAGACACTTGCAAACACTGTAAAAAAAATTCTGTAATGTAACAGAATTTTCACTGTTTATTTTACAGATTTTTCCTGTATTTTTAAGATACATCAAAATATCAATGAAATGACAAAAATAGACTGTGATTTTACATGTCAAATGTAAAATAACATGAAAAAACTGTAACTGTAAATAACCATAAAATTTCCATTTTTTAAAAGATTTTTTTTTTATTTTTTCACAGAAAAATACAGTTAAAATACATTTGCAAGTGTATCGTAATTCCTCAAATATTTGTTTTCTATTCATGAGACTAAACTGTTAATTTAAAGTTTAATACTGTAAAAAAAAAAAAAATAAATAAAATGAGATAAAATTACTGACAGTTAATCATAAGAGAAGTATTTGTTCTGTCAGTTTAACCAGACGTGTTTGTTAATTGACAAATATCTTGTGTAATTACAGGAGGTTTCACAACAAGTATGTTGAATAAATGTATTTTTGTGAATGTATAACATGTATAAGCACTGATAAACTGTCCAAATACAGTTTTTATCAGTGGATTGTACAACTGAGTCTCATTGAAAATTATTTATATATATATTGTATGTAGTTTGATTGTTTTAATACATGTAAATATTCTTTACTAAACATTAAAAAGTAAAAAAAAAATTACGCAAAATCTCATGTAAAGTTAGGGCAAACAACTGTATTTTAATTATGGAAAATTACCGTATTTTTATGCAATGGTTATTTTCCGTTCTTTTACAATATTTTTTCGGCACCGCAGCTGCTGGAATATTACCTTTTTTTTTTTTTTTTACAGTGTAATGAGTCGAGTTTGTTTCAGTTTGTTTCATTATTGCAGAATGGATCAGGAAGAGCTGCTTATACCTTTGTTTTCCTTTGTTGCCTCTGTCGATTATCTGTTGTTGGGTGGATTATTTTTGGATATTCAGTCCATTAAGACATGTTACTTTGTTTTGAATCAAATTAATCTACCTTTTACATTGCTTCTCTTTCCCCAAGCAAAATAAAACAATAACACCAGGACTCTGAATTGATCCTAATTTCTAACGGAAGCAGGAACTTGAAGTGTAACTAAATTTAGACTAGTCTAAATCCCAAGTTGCACTTAAAAGAACATCTGAATGATACAGTAACCCTGCAGTGAGAGGGTGATGACCCAGCCGCCGGGGGGCTGTGACAAGGCAGTGGCTCTGCAATAAGGGTAACATTATGGTTACAGTAGCTTTGGAGGCAGCAGTCAAGATAAAATTATGCCAATGGGATCCAGCGACTGTCTCATTTTGTGTGTGTCGACTGGTTTGTGTGTGTTACAGAGTGAAAAAAAAAGATATGAGCGGGTCATAGAGAGGAGAAAAGGACTTAGGGAATCCTGTTTATGAGATAACATTAAGCTCTGGGTCCCTGCGCCACAGGCTAGAAAATAGAGAGGGGTATAGAGACTATAGTGAGGGCCTCCGGAGGCATTCTAAAAAAGAGATAGGAAGACTCCGATCAATGTCTGCTTAGAGGTGCAACTGCATGGCAGATAACCAGGGTAATAATTGGTGCTGTCAGTGCAGGGAGCCAGTTGATAGCTGAGCACAGAACAGTCTGCTTCCCTCACAGTTTAACTAAAACTGCATCTAACAATGTCAAGGCACAAGGCACTCACGGGTCAGGAAGTGTAATTTTTTTAAACAGATGGCAAGACTGTTATTAAGGATAACACAGCGCTGAGAGCAAAGGGAGCCAGTTGTTAAGTGGATCCAGAACATCTGCCTCTGGTGTTAGCCCAGATTATATCTGTGTGGTGGATACTGTGGAAAAACATTAGGTTAATTCCACTTAAAAAAACAGATTCCTTTTGTTTATTGATTTGGTTTTACATTTCACCATGTCCTAAATTAGAAATGAATAAGTTACAGTTCACGACTTTGCATTTTTTAACCCACACTGTAAAAAAAAACAAACAAAAAAAGGTAATATTCCGGCAGCTGGGGTGCCGAAAAAATACTGTTAAATAACGGAAAATAACCATCTCATAAAAATATGGTAATTTTCCATCATTAAAACACAGTTTTTTTGCCCTAACATTACATGAGATTTTGCATATATATATATATATATATATATATCTTTCAGTGAGACTCAGTTGTCCAATCCACTGATAAAAACTGTATTTGGACAGTTTATCAGTGCTTATACATGTTACACATTCACAAAAATACATGTATTCAACATTTTTGTTGTGAAACCTCCTGTAATTACACAAGATATTTGTCAATTAACAAACGAGTCTTGTTAAACTTACAGAACAAATACTTCTTTTACGGTTAATTGTCAGTAATTTTATCTCACTTTATTAACTTTTTTACAGTATTAAACTTTAAATTAACAGCTTAATGTCATAAATAGAAAAGAAATATTTGTGAAATTACGATACATTTGCAAATGTATTTTAACTGTATTTTTCTGTGAAAAAAGAAAAAAAATTTAAAAAATGGAAATTTTATGGTAATTCACAGTTACAGGTTTTTTTTGTTATTTTACATTTGACATAATAAAATCACCGTCTATTTTTGTCATTTCATTGATATTTTCCTGCATCTGAAAAATACAGGAAAAATCTGTAAAATAAACAGTGAAAATTCTGTTAAATTACAGATTTTTTTTTACAGTGCATAAAGACCCAGTGCTGCTTTTGTGGTCCTTCCTAAATGAAATTTTCTGCATTTTTAACCTTTCTTGAGTGATCTATCACCATTTACTCTAATATTATCCTCTGTATTTTGCATTTTTATGTGAAAATCAGGTGTTTTCCTATATTTAATGCACTGATCATGTAGATGTTCATTAAAACTCAGATTAAAGTTGATGGTTATTAATCCAAAACAGAGAAAAATGAAGAAAAATATATTTTTTTCTGTAAAATGTATTGTTAACTGAACACAAACCCAGTGTGTCCATTCACTGTCATTGATTCACCTTCATGGGTTTTACTGGTGACTCAATATTGCAGAAGATGACGGTGTTTCCATGGTAACTACAGAGCCTCTGAAGGTTCAAATGGGTCACATCTGATGCCCATGAAAAGATAACAAACTGTATTTCACAACAGTTATTTACATGTATTGACAGGATTAATGGATCACCAAGTATTTAACATTTTATATCAGTGGATCTTTGGGTCTTCATGGGTTAATATTTCAATGAACATTTCCCTATACCAATATATTGTGCCAGCTTACACTGATTAAAACTGACGGTTGTATTTTAAGTAATTAAAGAACATGCTAACTGGGAGCAAATGCATATTTCATTAAGTAGTAAAAAAAAAAAAGTCTTGTCCAATTTAATGCATCGATTACATTAAATACATTAAAAAATGAAATCTGCATTTGACTTAAAGCAGTGATGAAGCTGCGTTATACTGGCTGCACGCTGGTAGCTGCTGTATTTTATTTTGGTTTGTTTATTCTAGTGTACGCATCAAAAAGTCATCTTACTGAAGGAAGCCCTGTGCTCTCCTCTTTGTCAAAGTGAAGTGTATTCTGCCGTTGCCTGCCACCTTTTTCGCTTCTGACTGCAGATAAACAGGCTCGGCTGTCACATCTTGTACTGTTTTATCAGCAGAAATGCAGCCGATCTTTATGCAAATGTGCGTCACAATCAGTGTGGATTAAAATTACAAAGGCACAAACCATAATACAGTGCCCCCAAAAATACATGTTTTTTTTTTTTTTTCCAGGATTATACAATGTGTAACTTAGATCATTAACCCTGTAAAGCCTGAACCGTTAAATTATTGACAGAATGTTCCAGTTCTTTGAAACTGGAGCCTTTATTGGTCCTTCTGAACAACCCCCCAGATTTCTTTTAAAATACAATTTCCATGGAGGAGTTTCAATTTTGTATCATATTTGATACATCAGGTCTTAAAGCTCAAATATTATTATTTTTGAACAAACGAAAACATGGACGTTAACACAGCAAAAAAGTCCAGCAATGTGATGAAAGAAACACACAAATGTATGTATTTCTTTGTAAACAACTTAATCATTTGATCGACTGTTTAATGCCGTTTTAATGTGTTATAGATCGCATTTCTGCAGTTTATAGTTGATAGCCGTAAAAAGACGCCCAAGTTCTGCCTCCTTTCCTTATTAATGATAATCTTGTAGTGTCATATTTGATACATCAGGTCTTAATGCTCAAATATTATTTTTGAACAAACAAAAACATAATATAACACAAACATGTCGAACAGATTGGTAATTCCTTTTCTAAATGGTCCCAGTTCTTCCTCCTTCCTCATTAATGACAGTCTTGTAGTGTCACAGGAAAGGCCTCTGGTGAATGAACTCCTCCCCCTGGTGGATTATCTGTGTATTGCATGTATATAATTGTATACATCAGGTTTTTCAAGACAAAAAATATCACACTGATCATGTAGAGGGCTTCAAAACTCATGTATCAAATATGATACGTTTGGGGTAAATGTTTGTACTATGGTCGAATCCCAATTCACCCCTTGGCCCCTCCCCCTCCATTCTGTGCATTTGTGTGAAGGAGTAGGGGTGTCCCAATGAGTCGGAGGGGAGGAGCTAAGGGAGAGGGCTGGTTGGCCCTCGAAATGGAGGTTTTTCTGGACCACACTACGAACGGAGGGGTAGGAGAAATTTCCCATAATTCTGTTCCAATCATTGGAAGGATGGAGGTAAACACAGCCAAAAAGTGCAACAGTGATGAAAGAAACACACAAATGTATGTATTTTCTTTGTAAACAACTTTATCATTTCATCGACCATTTAATGCCGTTTTAATGTGTTATAGATCGCATTTCTGTGGTTTGAGGTTGATAGATGCAAAAAGACGACCAAAGCCCATGGAACAGAGACGGTTAGAGCTACTGACGTTCTCGCATCTGTTTATAGCAGCATCTAGGGTGCCGCTACCAATTGTGGACCCCATGGAAGGTAAATGTTGTGGGCCCTTCAGAAAAGAAATTTTCCTGTAAATCTGTCGTCGGACTGGGGGGAGGTAGGGTGACCAGGTGTCCCGCTTTATGTGGGACTGCACAGCATTATGACCATTTTTTCCACGTCCCGGAAATTGAGACGATGTCCCACATTTGATTGGCTGTGTCTGTCCAAAGTGCAGGACAGTCGCCTTCCTCCAAACATGATTTTCATTTTATAGCGGTGACAGCACCATCACCATTGGCTGTGTCCACTGTCAATCAACCAACATACATGTGGGGTCAGGAGTCCATCAACCTGTCACCGGTGTCCTCCTGAGCTAATTTGCCTTTGAGGGTTGAGAATGTGTACTCAAATAAAAAAAAGCTGATTTAAGTATTTGATTACAATATTTGAAACTTGAGGTTTGTTTTTTGAGTTTTTACAAGTAGATTTTTTGTTTTGTTTTCACAAGCAAAATAAGTTGTTGAAACCTATGCAAAAAAAGCAAAAAATAAATGCCCAGTGCACAAATATGCACACTGGGTGCAACCAAATGAAGCTGTTGTTATTCATATTTAAAAACTCGACAATAAGATGCACATTGTTTAAAAATCTTGACTTTTTTTCAGCATCACGGTTACGTGTCCCACTTTGTCCCACACAAACACAGTCCTTGTCCCACATGTGGCTCCAAAGCACCTGCTCACCCTAGAGCAGGGGTGTCAAACTCATTTAAGTCCAGAGGCCACATTCAATTAAATTTGATCTGAAGTGGGCCGAACCACTAACATAATAACAAAATAATAATGTCAACTCTAAACTTTTCTCTGTTTTAGAGCGAAAAAAGTAAATGTACAGTATGAAAAGGTTTACATCTACAAACTGTCCTTTCAAACAATGTGAATAACATGAACAAACTGAAAAAATAAGTGTAATTTTAACAATATCCTGCCTCAGTTTATCATTTACACATGTTCAGTAGAACTTACAGATCACAGTGGATCTACAAACACACAAAACATTTAATAACAGACAGAATATTGTTAAAACTGTACTTACTTCTCTTAAGACATTTCAGGTTGTTCATATTTGTTCAGATTATCCACATTTTTTGTGAAATTATACTTTGTTTTAGTGTAAATACATGAAAATATTTACGTTTACAAAGAGAAAAATTTGGAGTTGTCATTATTTCTATGTTATTATGATCGTATTTTACTGGTCTGACCCACTTGAGATTGAATTGGTCTGAATGTGGAACCTGAAATAAAAGGATTGTTAATTTCTTTGTGTAATTTTTGCATTTCACAAATTCATCCCAAGGACCGGACTGGACCCTTTGGCGGGCTGGATTTGGCCCCCGGGCCGCATGTTTGACACCTGTGCCCTTGGAGAAGGTGGGGCATAAACGTAATGTACAACTGCA
Organism: Sphaeramia orbicularis; assembly: GCF_902148855.1. NCBI lineage: Eukaryota > Metazoa > Chordata > Actinopteri > Kurtiformes > Apogonidae > Sphaeramia > Sphaeramia orbicularis. The sequence continues at coordinate 59,205,112 of NC_043961.1, forward strand.
GGTATGTGCATTTCAAGTGCTGTTACAACTGCAACGGACATGAAAAACGAAAGTGAAAGTTAACTTTGGACATCCGACTCCTGGCTTCTACGCCTCTCCTTTACTGTGGAGCTTACACGAAATTTCCACAACTTCTAACTAGGGATGTCCGATAATATCAGCCCACCTATATTATCGGCCCGATATTGGCATAAAAATGTAATATCGGTGAATATCGTTATCATTTTTTTTGCCTATCATTAAAACCGATAAAATAATACCTTGATTTCACCGGCATTTACCGACGCGTAAATGAAGCATTGTTTATAGCTGAAGGAAATGTGCAGTTTTCAAAATTGTACAGTAAAGTTGCCACACTGTAATAGACTCATGGAGAGAGGGAGAGAAAATAAATAAATATGGCATTTTTTCCACAACTTAAGTTGAAGTATGTATTCTTTGCACAGACAGTGTTTACATTTTGAAAGCCTTGTTGCATTTGAGAATGCATCCAATGGGGCATCACAATAAAATTAGGCATGATGTGTTAATTCCATGACAGGAGATATGTGACGTTACCTAAAATTAGTTTAATATCCCACATAAATCGGCAGCAGAATTGGTAGATATTGGAATCGGAAATTAAGCGTTGGACAATATCGGCATATCAGTTTTTGGCAAAAAAGCCAATATCGGACATCCCTACTTCTAACCTATATTCACTAGGCCCCCTGCAAATGCTGGGCCCCATGAATTTGTCATTACGACACCCCAGAGCAAAATCGATGACTGCTGATGACGTAACGGGTCTGGAAGGGTTGTTCCATTTCGTAGGGGAATATTTCAACCCCTACCCCGTTCAACTTCATTTCAAGGGGTAGTGCCAAGTGCAAGGATGAAGGGGTAGGGGTAAGGGGGGAGGGGCCAAGGGGTGAATTAGGATTGGGCCTAAGTGCGTGCCTGATTTTATATGTACAACCACTCATCCGCCCTAAATACATGACAAATACAATATGTGTGAGTGTTTGGATTCATTAGCTGGTTTCTTTTAGTTATTGTTCACTAGTGATTAGAGAAACTTTGCCAGAAACTGAATAAGAGCAGATGGCTCCTGATTACGCCATTATGTATCAGACATTTAACAAGTGTAAGACTAAGACTTTTTTTGAACATTTGAGATCGTAATAAGATGATGTGAGAAGCACAATTACACGGACCAAAATACCACTGGCAAATAGAATTACTGTCATCCTTTTAAATTAATCTCAATATTGGAAGCGCATAAAACCATTCAGTGTGACCAGTGATTCATTGTGAAGAACTCACTGATTAAACCTTCCCTAAACCAAACCAAAAGCCCAGGATCCTAATGCTGCAGCATGTGGCAGCTTTATGACAGCAATAACAATTGATAGACAGTTCTTTATAGTCATTATGGGTATGATCACGCTCACCACAGACTCAGCATCACTAGGATGAGTCAAAATACTGCTGCTCAGGGTGTTGTCTTCATTTTCTGTAACGCTTATACGACCATATGCAGTGTTCCGAAAGAAAGGAAACATCCAAATATTCACACTGATCAGGCAGGGTTATAAAGGAGGTGGACGGAGGGTACATGGGAAAGAATGGAGATTTTGGACGGATGTGTTAGAGAGTGTGCTCCAACCTCATCATCCAAACACCAAAGGAGATGATATTGTTAAGGGGAGTTTTTACGTTCGTTGACTGGAAGCTGCAAAGACTCCAAAGAGTAAAGGATGCGTCTTGGCCTCAGTTCAAAGATTTATTTGGTCACAGGTAAAATATAATAATCAGCGCTGGTCTCTCTGGACAAGAGCTAAAGCAGGAACTCGAGTCGGAAAAAGCCCCGAATTCCGGGTGAGGTTAACAATTATTTTCTTGGGTGACTCCACCCCGAACAATAGGTTGGACTTTCGCAACGTCATCTGACTCCTAACCTAGTGATGTGACTTGCTAACTGTCAGTCCACGCTTTGCTACTGGGATGTGCACAACTGACGGTCCAGCACTTGTGTTCACTTGTGGTTTCCAGTCGTCTTCTGGTCCCCACTCTACCTGGAAACATGGAGACTAAAGTTGGGAGAAAGCAGCAGAGTCCTGTCTGGGATTTATTTGAATATGACAGAAGAGAAAAGATATTAAAAAAAAAAAAAAAAAACTAGAATTAATTCTAAAATTAAACTAAAACTAAGCATTTAGAAAAAAAAAAACAAAAACGAATAAAAACTAGCAAACCTGCTCTAAAAATGAATTCAAACTAACTGAATAAGAGAAAAAAAAGTCCAAACTAAACAAAACTAAACTATAATGAAAAGCTACCAAAACTATTAGAACCTTGGAGGCGAGTTTATCAGTAGAGAAGTACATGAGGTTACTGTGAGGCAAAAGCCAGAATATAATACTAGTAAATGATGCCTGGTATTTAACATAACATTATAATTATTCTTCAGTCTGCTTATGACCAATGTTCTCCCATCCAAGTAGAGTTCACAGACCTGTAGAAATGATGCCAAATTGGGCTGACATTGCTAACACTGTAGCCCATCAGTAGAATGTTTCCAACCGCATTTGTTTATGTTTTTACAAATTCCTCCTCATTACTGAAGCAGAACACATGGATTCTTTAAACACACACAAATATGGTGAGGGCAGATATTTGAACCCACTTGCTGTAGGAGACGGCGCTTACTGCACAGACACTCCAGTGCCACAGAGCTAATGCAAATGAATGTTTTATTCATGTCGTTCAGTCAGCGTTGACAAATGTCCTCACTGTCCCTAATAACAAGCCACTGGAGTCACATATGAAAGAGGCTCTAGGATCAGTGATTAAGAAATAAAGTCACAACCAGTAAAAACTCATTTTGATAAGGACATATACAGTATCTGATGGAATACATAAAAAAGTCAAACATCCAACCCTGTCTTCAATAAATTACATTCATATGTAACTAAATAGCAAAATCAATTGTACTTTTGTAAATAGTGCCATTTTCTGTATGTAAAATGGTGCAGATTCAATACAAGCAATTCAAGAAGTTCACTGGCATCTTCTCTTACCCCATAAAGACCCAGAGCTACTTTTATGGCACTTCCCAAAGGAATTTTTCTCTGCACTGTAAAAAAAAACACAAAAAAAACGGTAATTTCCTGGCAGCTGCTGCAGTTCTTTCATAATTCGAGTTCTTGTTTGTTCAGTATTAGGGATGTAACGATTACCGGTATAACAATAAACCACGGTAAAATTGCAGACGGTTAGTATTACGGTTTAAATTCTAATTATCATGATAACCGTATTTGATTAACGCACTTTTAGGGGAAAAAACACCTATGTAAAGATCTGCTTTTATGTCAAATATTTGAGTTTAGTTTTAATTTATTACAATTTGGATTTTATATACCTAATATTTGCAACCAATATTCATTTTTAAAGTCTTTGAAAAGGTTCATTAAGCATCCGTGTGTTATTTATGCAATAAATTATATAAATTTTTGAAATCGGATTTTATATATTTTTTGTGTGTTTTTTGTCCTTTTATGTTTTTATAGTAGGTGAAAGTGAAAAAAATAATAGGCAGATGATATAGATGAAGTTTGCTGAAAAAAAAGATCCTAAACATGGGTATAGTAAACCTTTGTTTATATAGTATATAAAGGCAAAATCAGAAGGACTGAAAAACAGAAAAAATAGGCTCAGACCACTAAGGGTTAATATTTGAATGTTTCTGCAACAGAAGGTACATTGTACCAATTATTACCTCCGCCAAGGAGGTTATGTTTTTGCCAGGGTTTGTTTGTCTGTTTGTTTGTCTGTCCGTTAGTGTGCAACATAACTCAAAAAGTTATGGACAGATTTGGATGCAATTTTCAGGGTTTGTTGGAAATGGGATAAGGAAGAAATGATTAAATTTTGGTGGTGATCGGGGGTGGGGGGGGCCCACGGGGGGCGCCACTGATCAGCCTTGGCGGAGGTCTGCGCTCTCCGAGTGCTTCTAGTTTTATTCATTTTTTTGTTGTTGTTTTTTTCCAAAATACATCTTGGTTAAATTATTTCAGTGTGTGTATCAGTACTTTTTGAAGATTTTGAGCAAAATTTCAACAATACCACGATAATAATAACTGTGATAATTTTGGTCACAATAACCATGATATGAACTTTTCATATCGTTACATCCCTATTCAGTATTAATTGTCCTCCTTGTAAATCACAGCTGGACTGACTGTACAGATCCTGACCAAGGAAAATAAAATTCTTCCTTTGTGCAGTAAACTACACCTGGATTTACTGCCTCTGTCCAGAATAATATACATTATATAGACTAAATGTTGTCAAAAATTAACTTTTATTTGCAACATAGTGTAGCAGACTATTTGTTACATGATCAAAAATCAATTAATTGTAGCAACAAAAAAAAGTCTCTGTTTTGAATGTCTGGGGTCGCCACAAATTTCTGATGTTAAAATGGAGTCGCGAGCTAAAACAGGTTGGAACCAGTGCATCCCACCTTTTTCCTTTCTTGTCACTTTCCATTGGCCTGCCGCTCTTTGTTCCTCTCTTTGCTGTGACTTCCCTCCCTCTGCACATTATAATTCCTACCACAGAGACGACTGGGATCATCTGTGCCCCCTAGAACTAAACCTTCAATTACATAATGAACACGCCTTCTGTGCCATTTCAGGATGATTGACTCCCTCTGTACCCTCAAAGCAGCAGGCGCTCAGACAAGACGTATCAGCAGACAACTTTATTCTGTGAAACTCTCCTAATGACTCACACAGGGGGAAGTTTCAACCAAAACTCATGTTTGCTTCAGTATAACCCCGTGGAGGTCAGGGTTTTTTTTTGTAAAATTGGCATAAATAACTGATGCTTATTCTCTTTGACACTGTAAAAAAAAAAAAACATAAAAAAAGGGTAATACTCCGGCAGCTGGGGTGCCAAAAGAATACTGTTAAATAACAGAAAATAACCATCTCATAAAAATATGGTAATTTTCTATCATTAAAATACAGTTTTTTGCCTTAACTTTACATGAGAATTTGCATATTTTTTGACTTTTTAATGTTTAATAAAGAATATTTTCATGTATTAAAACAATCAAATTACATAGATAGATAGATAGATAGATAGATAATATTCAATGAGACTCAGTTGTCCAATCCACTAATAAAAACTGTATTTGGACAGTTTATCAGTGCTTATACATGTTATAAATTCACAAAAATACATTTATTCAACATTTTTGTTGTGAAACCTCCTGTAATTACACAAGATATTTGTCAATTAACAAACAAGTCTTGTTAAACTGACAGAACAAATACTTCTTTTATGGTTAATTGTCAGTAATTTTTTCTCATTTTATTTATTTATTTTTTTATAGTATTAAACTTTAAATTAACAGTTTAATCTCATAAATAGAAAAGAAAAATTTGTGAAATTATGATACATTTACAATTGTATTTTAATTGTATTTTTCTGTGAAAAAAGGAAAAAATTCTTTTAAAAAAAGTTAAATTTTTTTGGTTAGTCATAGTTACAGTTTTTTCGTGTTATTATACATTTGACATGTAAAATCACAGTCTGTTTTTGTCATTTCATTGATATTTTTCTGTATCTGAAAAATACAGGAAAAATCTGTAAAATAAACAGTGAAAATTGTGTTAAATTACAGATTTTTTTTAACAGTGTATTTAGGTAAGAGCAATGGTAAGAATAAGGATAGTATCTTGATCATCATCCTTGTTTATAGTTTGAAAACACAAAAAAGTGAAGTACATACTCAAAAAGTGGAGTGAGTGGGGGTTATGTATGGCATCCTCTACAAAGCAACAAGTGTTCAGTGTTTACTTTTGGAAATAATGGCAGTTCTTCTGAAGTGTCATCACTCAAAATCATACGCTGCCTCATATCTACAGGGCAGTGTTTGATCTAGAAAATTACACATTGGGGTGGTAAGGGGTCTTTGTGGGGTGCATGTGAGGACCGTGGATGGGAATCCCTATGTCAATGGAAGTGGATTCAACAAGAGATCCACAAAAACACATCTAAACCATTTAAATTTAAGCAGGTAAATCATGCCCTGTACTGACACGCTCCTTAAACGCTCTTAGTGCTAAACAGAAATGTGACCAGTCCTCAAACAAAACAGTGCAGCTCTTAAAAATCAAAGTATCAATAGTAAAATATAAATATTGCACCAAAAGTAAAAGTCCTTCTCTGTAAAAATACAACAATAGCAACTAAGATGTAGTGGAGTTCAACAATAAAACCTGGTCAGTTTGTTTGTTTAAGGCAGGGGTGTCAGACTCATTATAGTTCAGGGGCCACATTTAGCTCAATTTGATCTGAAGTGGGCCGGACCAGTTAAATAATAACATAATAACCCATAAATAATGACAACTCCAAATGTTTGTGTTTGTTTTGGTGCAAAAAAAAACAACATTAAATTATGAAAATACTTACGTTTATAAACTATTCAAACAAAAAAGATGTGAATAACCTGAAAAAAACCTGAAATTTCTTAAGAAAAGTAAGTGCAATTTTAACAATATTATTCCTCAACTTATCATTTCTACATGTGCATTATGGAACCAAACTAGGAAGACACTAAATACTGAGTAACAGGCAGAAAATTGTGCTTATTTCTGCGCCTATTGCTCCTTTTTCTGAGTAATGACACCAGAAAGGTGGTTTGGAGCGCTGGCCCTTTAAATGCACAGGAGACACTTTAGGCCCCGCCCCCTCCAGGTTGTTAGCTGTGCTGCTCTGTCCCGTTCAACCAACAACTGAACATTTGAGGTCATGGGCTCCAAGTCTGGACATATTTTCAGTTTTTACAACAACCGCTGCTGCTGGTAAACAATAATGGAGAAATACTGGAGAAATGTTGGTCTGGAGTCTGGACCTGATATGTGCAAATGTGGAGATGGAACTACACTGTAAAAAAAACTCTGTAATTTAACAGAATTTTCACTGTTTATTTTACATATTTTTCCTGTATTTTCAGGATACAGGAAAATATCAATGAAATGACAAAAACAGGCTGTGATTTTACATGTCAAATGTAAAATAACATGAAAAAACTGTAACTGTGAATAACCAAAACATTTTGTTTTTTTAAAGGATTTTTTTTCTTTTTTTCACAGAAAAATACAGTTAAAATGCATTTGTAAATGTATCGTAATTTCACAAATATTTCTTTTCTATTTATGAGATTAAACTGTTAATTTAAAGTTTAATACTGTAAAAAAAAATAATAAAGCGAGATAAAATTACTGACAATTAACCGTAAAAGAAGTATTTGTTCTGTCAGTTGAACCAGACTTGTTTGTTAATTGACAAATATCTTGTGTAATTACAGGAGGTTTCACAACAAAAATGTTGAATAAATGTATTTTTGTGAATGTATAACATGTATAAGTACTGATAAACTGTCCAAATACAGTTTTTATCAGTGGATTGGACAACTGAGTCTCATTGAAAATTTTATATATATGTATATATATATATATATATATATACACACACACACACTACCAGTCAAAAGTTTGGACTCGCCTTTTTTTTCTTTATTTTCATGACTATTTGCATTGTAGATTCTCACTGAAGGCATCAAAGCTATGAATGAACACATATGGAATTATGTAGTTAAAAAAAGTGTGCTATAACTCAAAGCGTGTTTTATATTTTAGATTCTTCAAAATAGCTACATTTTGCTTTTATTACTGATTTGCACATTCTTGGCATTCTCTCAATGAGCTTCATGAGGTTGTCTCCTGAAATGTTTTCCAAAAGTCTTGTAGTAGTTCATAGTGATGCTGAACACTTGTTGGCCATCTGCAGTCCATCTAATGCCATTTAAATGATGAGGTGAGTCCAAACTTTTGACTGGTAGTGTAGGTAATTTGATTGTTTTAATACATGTAAATATTCTTTACTAAACATTAAAAAGTCAAAAAAAAAGCAAAATCTCATGTAAAGTTAGAGCAAAAAACTGTATTTTAATTATGGAAAATTACCGTATTTTTATGAGATGGTTATTTTCTATTAACAGTATTTTTTTGGCACCCCTGCTGCCGGAATAATACCGTTTTTTTATGTTGTTTTTTTTTTCACAGTGTAGTTAAGAAACAACAAATTAAGAAGGAATTAAAACAGGTTGTAGGAATCCACTTTTTGCTGGAATGAATATAAAGATAGTTTTGCAGCACCTGGAGGGTTCAAATTCAACCTGTATGAACTATTAGGGTCCAAATACACCAAAAATAAATGTACCAAACACTAACAAAAGTGGGTTTAGATAAAGATGACCCCTTTAATGAGAAGTCAGGGTGAAAGATGACATGTATATAATAAAACACATCTAAAGGAAACGAGCCAAGGCAGGAGAATATGCTGTTTAGTGGTTTCAGTCAATAGTCTTAATAGAAAAGGTTCATTAGTGTTCAAGGTCTGTTCTCACCATCATATTGGACCACTAATTGCTATGCACTATTGACTGTAGGCCACAGAGACTTATAGGCTTAGCTTTACCATCGCATACATAACAAGACTTTCTCTGCGAACTCTGCATGCAAATAACAGCGTTGGTTTGAAACACATTCAGAACCTACCTGTGCACTTCCTGCTGCTTTCGTCTTTTTTGGAGGAGCTCATCAGTTTGCAGTTGAAGTTTTCTTCCCAGTACTCAGCAAACCATACATTCCTCCTGTTGTTTTCCAGAGTACGTGATGTGAAGTATGCGTCAAATCCTGAAAAACAAACAACCCAAAAAAAAAATCATTATACTCCGACAATCAACAAGTCAATCAAGCAGGTGCTAAATTTAACAAAGGTGCTGGAGTGTGAAAAGTCAAGTCAAAGCTGATTCATGATTCATTCCATTCTGTAGAGCTGTTTGTCTGCTTTGTTCACAAATAATTACTTTCTTTAAACACATTTGAAGAGTTTCTTCAGGAAAGAGTACAAGGGAAACATTCTTAGGGTGTTTTCACACAGCGAACTGAAGTCTGTATGTGAGTACGCTGGACCCCCAAGTCCGCTTAATGTTATCCATGAGAATGCAACCGTTCTGTGCTCAAGTCCGGTTGAGAAGGTCCAGATCTGGGTCCAGACTGCTTGTACTCCAGCACGGTTCGTTGGCATGTGAATACGATCCATGCCCGAGACCGGAAGTGACCTAATCACCACTCCGACAACGGAAGTGACCTAATCACCACTCCGACAACGGAAGTGACCTAATCACCACTCCGACAATGGAAAAAAAAAAGATAAAAAAAAAAAGGTAAAATTACACAAAAATGTTTACATTTACAGACTAGCCTTTTACAAAAAATCTCAATAACCTGAAATGTCTTAAGAGTAGTATGTGGATCTGTACCAATATTCTGCCTGTTACTAAATGTTTTGTGTATTTGTAGATCCACTGTGATCTGTAAGCTATGATTCACATGTATAAATGATAAACTAAAGTGTATTATTGCTAAAATTGCACTTAATTTTCATAAGAATTTTCAGGTTGTTCATATTTGTTCATGTTATGCTCAAGTAGAGTTTGTAGAGGTAAACATTTTCATTATGGAATTCAACTTTTTTCACTCAAAAACACAGAGAAAACTTTGGTGTTGACATTATTTATCAGTTCTTACCCCATTATTTATATTATTTTACAGGTCCGGCCCACTTTATAACGTATTAGTCTATATGTGGCCCCTGAACTTAAATGGGTTTGACACCCCTGCCTTAGATAAATGGAAAAATTAAGTGCAAAGTAGAGAGCAGTTAATATTTACAGCAACAACAAATTCCTGTAAATTGAAAACTGTACTGACTGTAGGTATTAAAACCATGGTACAGCAATGCAGCGGGCACGCCTGCCAGTAAGCACTCAATACCTTGAGTTGTGTATCACTGCCTAAACACACGCCAAGGCAACAATGAACCCTTACATATGGTAATAAAATGCTTGGCAAGCAAAGGAAATTCCAAGGGAATGAATAGACATCGAGCTGTGACTCACCAGATATAGCTAAAAAACATGTAACATATGCACAAATCACAACAGGCTTAGAAACGAGGACGGTGGTGTGTAGGATTTAATCACATAAGCAAATTAAGAGATTATCATTAACTATGAAGATAAACAGGCCTCAAAACAAGAAAGAGGGCAAAGGCAAAAGAGAGAAATACACCTCAATGTAAGGCATTTATTTAGCGAGCTTTTATTATTACGGGTTTTTTTATAACCAATACAGTCACTTGAAAAATCAAACCTCAGTTTAGGCCAACACGGGTCACAGAAGGTATACGGGAAACACTGTGAAAATTAAGGATTTCAATATTTTCATCACATTTTTATCATCATCATTTTATCTGTATTTCTCGATGGTGGTGTCTCATCCTTTATTGGTCATATTTTTAATCACTTTGGCTTCGATTCTTGTGATGTTGTTACATATTTTGGTATGTATTTATTAGGCCTGTAACGGTACACGTACCGAACCGAACCGTTTCGGTACACACCTGTTCGGTTCGGTACACAGCTGTACCCAAACGGCACAGTATGATGAGAAAAAGAAAAAGGAACGAAAGACGTCATTTGATGCGGAACTTTAAATCCGCGCAAGTTCCACACGGACGTATTGAAGGACACACACATTGACCTGAAATATGAAATAGCAGCTGATATAAGGTTCCACATTCAGTCCGATTTGATCTCCAGTGGGCCGGACCAGTAAAATAAGAACATAATAACCTGTAAATAATGACAACTCCAAATTTTTGTGTGTGTTTTGGTGCAAAAAAAACCCAATTAAATTATGAAAATACTTATGTTTATAAACTATTCAAACAAAAAAGATGTGAATAGCCTGAAAAAAAAACTGAAATTTCTTATGAAAAGTAAGTGCAATTTTAACAATATTATTCTTCAACTTATCATTTCTACATGTGCATTATGGAACCACACTACAAAGACACTAAATACATAGTAACAGGCAGAAAAGTGTTAAAATTGTGCTTAATTGTCTTTAGACATTTCAGGTTGTTCATATTTGTTCAGGTTATTTACATTTTATTGTTACAGGATAGTTTGTAAATGTAAATATCTTCATAATTTAATGTTATTTTTTTGCACTAAAACAAAGAAAAAAAACTGAAGTTGTTCATTGAAGATTTTTTGCAAAATTTAAGATTTTTTTTTTTGGCTTAATTCAAGATTTCTTTTTTGGCTTAATTCAAGATTTTTATTTATTTATTTATTTATTTTGCTTAATTCAACATTTTTTCCTTAATTCAAGCTTTTTTTTTTTTTTTTTTGCTTCATTCAATTCAAGACTGTGGAATTTTTGACTTCGCAAAAACATCCCAGGGGCCAGATTGGAACCTTTGGCGGGCCGCATTTGGGCCCAGGCCACATGTTTGAGACCCCTGATGTAGAGGGCTTTAAAACTCATGTATCAAATATGATACGTTTGGTGTTTTAGGGTTAAGACAAAAAAAAACCCAACACGTAAACAAACACAAAATACAGAGCAGGGTGGAGGTGTGAGAGTATTAGGCTATTTCTTTGACTGCAGAATAATTGTGACTGAGGCCAGAGTAGCAGAGCAGGTAACACATAAGGGTTATAGGAATAGTACACTGTAAAAAAAAATCTGGAACTTAACTTTACAGAATTTTTACTGTTTATTTTACAGATTTTTCCTGTATTTTTAAGATACAGGAAAATATCAATGAAATGACAAAAATAGACTGTGATTTTACATGTCA